>NC_090240.1:12349874-12644874 GCF_024489055.1 Chanodichthys erythropterus
TCTCTGACAAAACCCTCCAAATTTTCTTCGCGTACACACACAACCACACACACCTCATGTTTCTTTAGCAGTCTGGGTGTTGTGCAGGCGAAGAGAAACAACACTGGCAGAGACGACCTGCGTGCGGCTACATGTGTGACCGTTTACTCGCGGCTTCCCACACAGCCTTAGCTAACGGCTAGATCTATTAGGTGGACTTTCATCACTATTTTTGCCATCATTTCCCTTTTTTATTTATTTATTTTGCGGCAGCTTCAGCTCAACTAGCTAAAGTCACACAGGATTTAACTTTTTGTTTACTTGTTAACAAGGACAATTGATTTTTTCAAAGACACTTCTTTAGCCATTTTTGCTAATTCAAAAAAAGCTTCGGTTTTCGTTGTAGTTGGATCTCATTAGTCATGATGTGGGAGTTCCGCTCTATGATGTTCTGGCGGGCGGTGTTTGCTGAGTTTTTCGGCACCATGTTCTTCGTGTTCTTCGGGATGGGTGCAGCGCTGCGCTGGACCTCCGGGCCGTACCATGTCTTTCACACTGCCCTCTGCTTCGGTTTTGCTGCTGCCACTCTAATCCAATCCATCGGCCACATCAGCGGAGGACACATCAATCCGGCCGTCACCTTCGCCTACTTAGTCGGCTCTCAGATGTCCCTGTTCCGAGCTTTCTTCTACATTTGTGCCCAGTGCCTGGGGGCCATGGCAGGAGCCGCGGCCCTCTATGGAGTTACACCCAACAACATGAGAGGAACACTGGCACTTAACACGGTAAGAGTCCAAGAACAAGAATTAGATTTTATTTATTTATATATTTATTTTTTGCTATATAAATAATGTATCTAAATTTGTATTTATTTATTTCATTTTATTTTTTATAAATGCACATTTTGATGTTGGGTTTTAAAAGTTCGAAACAGCATGTTAGTGGAAAATATGTATTCAATTCCTATTTATTGTTTACTTACTGTACACAGTACATAGTACTGCACTAACAGGCCCTTACAGAAATGTTGTGGTCTTTTAAATCTTCATCAATATTTTCCTTTGTACCTGTCTGTACAGTTGCAGCCCGGCATAAGTCTGGGAATGGCGACCACAGTGGAGGTGTTTCTCACCATGCAGTTGGTGGTCTGCGTCTTCGCCGTCACAGATGAGAGACGAAGTGGGCGCCTGGGTTCTGCCGCTCTGTCCATTGGCTTTTCTATTACCATGGGCCACCTGATGGGGGTGAGAAAGAATATATTAGAATAAACTTTTTTTATGTATGAGTTTTTGTAAGTGAGCATTACACTAAAAATGTACCATGTTATTTGTCTTTGAATCAGATGTACTACACTGGCGCTGGTATGAACCCAGCCAGGTCTTTCGCTCCTGCTGCTATCATGAGGAATTTCATCAACCACTGGGTAAGAAAAAAACGAGGACCCATAAAATACTGAAACTGTCCTGTACTACAGGTCACAAAAATATTTAGTGACCTTTTCCTCTTCAGATAGATAGAAAGATAGATAGATGAGTAAGTCATTGAGTCATTCAATCATTCGATTCATTCAAATGACAGGAATTAAGTATGGCTCTCTTTATGAATGGGCCATTGAATCATTGGTTTACCTGATCCGAACGCGGATTAATTCAGAAAAGAAGCACCCCTTTGTGTTGTTTGGAGACGCACAACAGTTCTGCTCTGGTTATCGGTAATATTTTCATTGGCAAAACTGAGCAAAAGCAGACTAAAATATAACACAGTATTAAATTCTTATTTATTGAACTGTTGTATAAAATCAAGCAAGATGTCTGTTAAAGATCACTTCATCTGGAAAGCATCTGCTGTGTACAAGCATCTAATAGACGTCTGTAAGATGTCAGTTTTACATACATTCTAAATCATAAACATCTTAAAGACATCTTCTAAACGTCTATTTGACATCTGACCGGAAAGATGAGCAAACACTCTAAAAAGCACGTCTTTCAGATGTAAACACACACATCAAATAGACGTCTCCGAGATGTATGTATGCTATCAAGGACAAAAACAGCACGCGTGTGATATTGTGCTCTTTACTCCTGTAATATTGCTTAACTATATCATGATATAAATATGAGACAAAGACTCATACAGGGACATTTTTACCCTGATATCTTGAATTCTAGGGTCATTCTAACTGCATTCTATAGGATTCATAATGCAGTTAGTTGTTGCCCTGCCTCATGTTCGTCACCGATCAACTGTATGAAATGTCAGATGAACTAGGCCTACGTCGGTCTGGGGCTGGTGCATTAAATGCGATAAGCCCTAATGGATGATAGATAGATAGATAGATAGATAGATAGATAGATAGATAGATAGATAGATAGATAGATAGATAGATAGATAGATAGATAGATAGATAGATAGATAGATAGATAGATAGATAGATAGATAATATTTAGTGACCTTCTTTTTCTCTTCTGTCAGGTGTACTGGGTGGGCCCCATGATTGGAGGCGCTATGGGTGCCATCCTGTATGATTTCATGCTGTTTCCCCGTATGCGGGGTTTCTCCGAGCGGCTAGCCACTCTCAAGGGCAGCCGACCCCCAGAGGGCGAAAACCAGCAGGACACCCGTGGGGAGCCCATTGAGCTGAAGACTCAAACCCTATAAACCTGTTAAGAACCTGTGGACCGATCTGGCTCTACCTCACTGGACCATCTCACCGCCCCAAGCAACAGCCAATACACTTCAGTTAAAACATACGTCATGACATCAAAAAAATAAATAAAACACACAGAGGGTCGCATATCTACACTAAAATCATTAAGGTGGCTGAAAAAAGTACAGTACTCTGGCTAATACTATAGGTTTGTTGCTAATATCAGTGCAGGGCAGAGGGCGGTGCTGAGGCAGGGGTTCAGGTGGATGTGGGTGGGGCTTATGGTGTGGGAGGGGTTAGAGCAGTTTATTTAGGCATGCTTTTCACTTTTCATCTGACTTCACTTTCACAATTCATTTTCACTTTTGTTTTCTACAACACCAAGAATTTGGATGTATGCAACTTAACCAGGGTTTCACATTTTTTTTCCAGAGGTTTTTTATTTTTAATTTCCGTGAGAGTTCATGTGGGTGTGCAAGTGAATGCAACCGTGTGGGTCTTTGTGTGTGTGTGTGTGTGTGTGTGTGAGTGAGACAGAACATGCACAGGTGTGTAGGCTACATGTGTTTAGCTTGTGCATGACCAAGTGTTTGTGTGTCTGTCACCTGAGCATTTATTTTGGGTTTTTATCATTACAGCTCGCTCGTGTTTGTACCATGCTTATGTTTTTTTCTTATTTTTACGGGACTCTATGACACCCCAAACTGTATTGTTTGCAATGATATTCCATTCCTTTTAACTTTCACACAAACCACCCGTGGACTGAGCTGTTTTAAAGACACCGGTCCTTGCCACCAGTCTTTGCAATTACTTCTCAAGTTTACAGTGTCTGTGTTGCCTTTCATTAAATCTTGTTTGAGGATAACATCCATGACTGGGTAAAAAAAGCAATATGAATCATATTTGAATGCAAATAAATACATGAAAAAGAAAAGGGTCTTTGTATATCACATGCGCACACTCAGTGGTTTGCTCATGAATTATGCAGGATGATTATTAACAATAGATGGCGCTGTACGACAGTTTGTGTGATCTCAAATCCAAATAATCGGCTGCCATTAGGAATTTATTATGGTGGGGTTTAATGATACATAACGACAGTATTTGTATTTGCTTTCAGTAGAACAGAATTGAATTAAGTGGTAGAAGAGTTATTACACAATGCACAGACTCCAACCCATTCAATTAATACTATAGCCTTTATGCATTTAAAATGTACAGTCTCTCTTCCAGAAAAACAGCTCAGAAATAATAATAACTTATCTTGCACTACAATTTCGTGCCCAATAAAATTGTAGGCTATAAATGTCCCTACCCTAATGCTTGCCGTCGACTAAAAAGTTGATCAAGTGAAAGAAATTTCATTATGTGCATTTTGTTTAACATTGCATAGAAAATAATTGCATGTTGTTTGTGTGTATAGCAACTATAACCACCTTATTTTTAACAGTGGGTCCGGCCATTTATACATTTAATGTGTCTTGTTTCCGGTGTCATCTACTTCCACAGTTATTTAGTTGTACAACAGCACATTATGCTGCTTGATATTGCAAACCTTTTTACAGTCTATGTTGCAAACATTGAGGACTCTTTCCCGCCGAACGCGCTCCCTCAGCCGGACTGAGTGGCAAAAGAGCGACTGCATGAATGGATTTAATAGGAGAAACAGCGAAAATGCGAGTAAAACAAACGATTAAGACTAAAGATTGGGCTCGATAGTGTTCCTGTTACAACTTACCAAAGATCCAGTAATCCATGGATGCTGACATGCAGCCAGGAATCGTGTTTCCAGATATTTAAATGTGCCCGATTTCGACGCCGGGGAAATACATAAAGCAAATTTGCCTGTGAACGCTTTAAATACCCTGCGTCTAAATCCGGGTGATCACTATCAATGTTATATAGCCCATATCATCCAGTCCTAAAACTTGTATAGCCTAGTTTTTGTCAGTGTTTATTTAAAAACACCGAGTTATGCAGACTATAAGATGGTTGCCTAAATATTTAATTGATGAGTTGTCAAAAACAATATATAGGGTATGATTTTACTCCAAAATTCAACATATTGACAAAAATGGAGTCCAGATGATTCTGTGAATTGACTATACGGATCGTTCTTTAGAACTTCCGCAATAATGTAGCCTAAGCCAGCTCGAAAACTTCTGGGTGAGATGTCATTTGCTGGTGTGTTGAGCATAATGCTTTATAATCAGAATATAGTCACTTAAATAGTCAGGCATATAGCATTAATTTAGTTATTCAAACGTAAGACAGCATAAAAGATAAAACGTAAGACAGCATAAAAGACATCCTCGGCTAAATTCAATTCGACCATCAGTTTTCACACTTGTTTGTGAAAAAAAGCTTCAAAAATTAAATATTTATTGTGCACTTTAGTTATATTAATTGAATAAAATGTGTTTTCACAAGTGTGCTGAAATCATCTTGCGCTGCACTGACTGACAGCTGATTACAAAGGGAAAGTGCGGTGCTCGCTTTCTGTGTCATTCACAAGACAAGTTATTGTTTTTCTTAAGATTTTTTGAGTATCTTATACTTCACATTGACAAAATGTATTTTTAAACATAGTTATTTTATAATGTTTAATATTTAGTCAAAAACGAAGTGAAAAACGATTAGAGGAAATGGCTGATATGCGCCAATAAATGCTACTTTGCCGCCACCTGCTGGTGGAAGTGGTAATTATTGTCTTTTTTTATTTTTAAATAAGTGTTTTCTGTGAAATGTTGAATTTCCTAAATTTTTTAACGTTCGGTTTTACAATGGGGACAATCTCAGAAGAATGAACAAATAATGTTTGTGGTCAACACATTAAAAATAACATTTGAAGGGCTGGGGGAAAATGCGTGTGTGTGTCTAATTAGAGACACAACGTTTTTTAACGGTCCCAATAGCTTCGTCTTTATGGGCTATATCAAAGAGCTTAGAATTTAGAATAGACACTTTGATATTTTTTGGGTAACAGCCACTAGATGGCGCTCCGGTAGCGCGGCCGCCATTATGGGGTGAAAATACTAACTGAACCATTGAATCCTTCACATCTCACGCACCCAAAATCTGTGATTTTCACTGCCAAATCAGAAGCGCAATAGAACCGTTTTTTTAAAATTAAAGTCACCAGTAAATTGTATGGCTCCTACAGTAAATGTTGTATAGTTTTATTTAATTTTACCAGTTGTGGAATCCAACCATTCAACCATCTGAGGTAACATAGTTAGCCTAATTTATTATTTCCATTTTATGCAACTTGACACATTTATTAATATTAAATTAATAATTAATAAATTTAAGATCATCATGTTTGCAGCGAACAATATATTTTAGACCTAGTGGAGTAATAGTAATAATATCTAGGTCTGAACTGAATTGTACGTTTTAATGGATCACGCTACAAACATAACGATCTTATAATACATGATGCAATGCTGTGTCCATTATCCCATAATTCCCACTTTTGGACACTTTTGCTTCAATGGACATTGAACACTGCAAAATCAAGCTGTTATATTCTTATATTTATTGTCCAACATTCCCAATTTTTCTGATGCATGTCCTTAATTTAATTTCAGATGTTGGTAATAAGTCAGTGTTTATAAGCCTTTTAAAGAATTTTAACCCAAACGGACTGGGTTTCTAGGGAGCAAAGGTTTTGTGAAAAAGTGGAAGATTTAAACACAACATGTAAAATAAACTGTTAAAAGGATGTGATTATCACTAGTGATAGTATTTTATTCTGTGTTGTCATCATTCAGGTTGGATTTCAGCTTTAATGTACTTTTTTAACAAAGCAGCTGCTATTGCCATAGTGGACTGCCGAGTAGCTTTCACCCCAAAATGGCGGAAACGCAGGGCTGCTGCTGGGCGCCGGTGTTGCAATGGAACGTTCTATTGAGCGTCGCTTCTGGTTAGTGTATATTCTTTGACAGAGGTCGCCCCCAGTGGTGAACCATTGAAATTTTGAAACGTTATGACGTAATTAACGAAGCCTCGTTTACTGAAATCACGTGACTTTTGCAGTTTGAAACACGCTCCCGAACCATATTCGAATCAAAAGATTCGTAAAGGTTTTGAAGCTTCGAAGCAGTGTTTCGAAAACGCCCATCACTACCTCAAACTGTCAGTCAAACCTCAAACTCCACCCCGCCTACAGTAGAATGAAGTGCGGCGCACAGTTTGGAGACCTCTGCTTGTTTGCAATGCAAGGGTAAATAAAGAACTGATGTTTGAGTAAGTACAGCATTTCCTTTACTCAAGGAACACTATGTCCATAAAGGGTAATTTGTTTTGTATTTGAAGAGTAGAGCATAGTTTGCTGTGTAGTTGAAGCATACTGTTTTAAATATTCAAAGATCCTCTAAGTTGATGAAAACGTGTGCCTGACTGCATCAGATGCGGCTGTTCCAGTGACGAACAAATCTGTCATTCGCTGGTCAAAAACCCCGTAACTCGAGCTTGATTTTCATAAAATGTTAATATTATAAATGAAACATGCAAGTGCTATAAAGCCATACCAACTTCGACGTCACAGTATTTATTTTTTAAATACGAGATTTCCGAGATGATGATTTCCGGTTTTATCATCATCCTAGCTTAAAAGCTCAAGTTTCACATTAAATGTGAGTACTACTTTTAATATAATATCTAATTTTAATATGCCATTTGGCATGTGTGTGCAATTTTGTTATATTTTAGTGCGTGTGCTGTGGGATTTTTTAACCCAGCTACTTATCAAACTGTGCCATATGGCATAAAAAAGGTTGGGAAATACCGAAATACATAATAATGTGCCCCACTAAATAAACTTCTTTCATGTGTAAACAGTTAATAAAATTACTAACTGGATGCTAATCCTCAACATGTTTGCACGTTCATTTTATAGTGAACTGTTTGTAGTTACAGGAGAAGTTGTATGACAGGTAAGATTTGTTCATGCCACTACCTGCTCATAGTCTCCCCCAAGCATTAGGCCTGCTGTCATGGCTACACTCCTATTTTTGACTTTTTACATGTACATCATGTACATCTGCCAATTAATTTTTTATGTGTTCATCGGTGGGTTTTGATCTTTCCAATATGGTGAATGTGCAAACTTTTCATGGTAATCATCAACAACAGCTGCTATAATGCATATTTAATTATTTATAAACATGCTGTAGTGAAGCATTGACATTGTTACATGCATCACATGGATCCTTCTGTACATGTAAGCAGCTTCACATTGGCGCACAATGCTCTCACCTAATGTATTTAAAAAATACTTAGTGTGCTTGCACGAGCATAAAATGTCACCATACACAAATACGTTTTATATAGCAAGAAATGTTTTGAGTATCACTGCAGTACATATCAAAATTGATACGTTTGTTTGCTTTTTGATATATTTTATTAGCTAGGAATGATAATTTACAATCTCCATATCATACGGTATCATCGGACCACCTCGTTGAGTAAATTTGTGTGCCACTTTCCCCTGAATCAGCAGGTTTATTTAATGTAAACAAGATTAGACTGCAGTCTACTAACACAACTACAATTTTGATTGCTACTCATAATGTAATACTAATGCCGTCCACTAGAGGGGTTTCAGGATAAGACATCTTTGAAGTCCACTCTTTACTCTGTTTCTATCAGTTAAAAAAAAAAAGACAAATAAATGCATATTCTGACCGCCCCACTGCCGCTCAATCACAAGCACAGTTTACACAGAATACTCTACATTGATCAGGGAATACACATTTTAAACAGTTTTCTGAAGAAGTGATTTGCCGTTCTAAACTAACACGCTGCTTCCCTGCAGCTCAAACACACATACACAAATAGTAGCTTGCATCACAACACATACAGATCACCCACAGCATCATTAAGGAGCACAAAACTTGTGAATGCTATAATACAAAATCACTTAAAAAATATAGCTGCAAGCAGCAATTCGGGGCCAAGCCCCAGAAGGGGCAGTAGCGCAATACGGAGCAGGAAGAGCAAAAACAGCAGAAATTGAATGTACATGCTAAACAGCTCGTTCAGAAGGACAGGTGGAAATGAAATGAAAATTAATAGAAGTTCAGAGAATGAACACGGAATGAACTAAAAACACTTGTATCTCATTCAAGAGGAATAAAGATTAGTACAATGCTTATTTGGATAAAAAAGGTATCAAAATGACTCATTACACACAATTGTATAAAGGCACCCCACACGGGATTCAAACCCACAACCTCCGGGTCCAATGTCCATTTCTCAACTCATTGCGCCACTGTGCAGGTGAATGTTGGCACACCTGCCGAAGTTCATTAGTTCATGTGAAAATGACCTCAAAATGAAGAATTTTTATAAAACTGCACTGAATGTTATATTTAATAACTACTTTAGATCATTCTGCAGCTCATCATGCTGTAGCGCAATACAGAGCAGGAAGAGGAAAAACAGCAGAAAATGAACAAACATGAAACAGCTGGTTCAGAATTACGGGCGAAAATGAACTCAGAACTTATGTACATAAGCTTAGATGAAAATGAACACAGCATGAAACAAAAAGCATTTATTTCTAATCCAAGAGGCAGTAAAGGAATCAAAACACACTATTTCATAAAACCGCTCCACCTGGGATTCGAACCCACTATCTTGGGGTGCAGAGCTCATCAGGTAACTGGCTTTACACATTGAGCTACTTGAGGATGCACATTCAACAATCTGTGGAAGAGAACTTTTAGTGTAAGAAAGAATTTACAAAAAAGCATTACTTAGCATGCTAACCATATTAGCATGCTAAGCTAACTTAATGCTAATGAAGCTCATGGTTAACTTGATAGCTGAAGAGCCACATTACAGTTTTTTCCAATTGCTAACACACAATTTTTCAAACTAGTCTGGTTTTATCAAAACACTTAACACAATTCACAAAACCACACACCCAAACTGCAAAATACCTCATATATCCTGCAAAATGAAGCACTGCAACCGAAACTACACAGAGCATTATCAAAATCAAACTTTTGCATGAAATGGCACACACTTCATTCATATTACCAGATTTTTGCCTAACCACCTACACACTGTTGGGCATAATGAAAAGCACCCCCATCTTTAGTATGCTTTGCCATAATACTAAAATATGTATCAGATTGTTCACATGCACAGAAATATTTGCAGATACACACACATGCTGTTGCAACATTTTTATTTTTTTTCCTTCACTACAGTAAACAAGTCAGTACAACATAAGCACAGCAGATATATTTACATGGGACTGAACAAAAATATTCTTACAAAAAAAGTAAACTGAAAAAGAAAATTTCTGAAAAAAAATATATTACAGTAAAAAAAAAAAAAAAAAAAAAAAAAAAAGGCAAGAAAAATAATTAGGCAGCATCTTGCCGCACAGCCGGGTCTGGCCACAACGCCTCGTCAACATCACAGGCAATATCTTCCCTTGCCAGACATCGAGGGAAGAAGCGCCTTGAGTGCCTTATCCATCCCTGAATTGCACCCACATCAATCTCATCACATGCCTCTTCCATGGCCTGCACAAGAGGCATGCGCACAAAGGGCTGCCGGTCGTATACCTTCCACCGCCATGCCGAAAAAAATTCTTCTATGGGGTTCAGAAATGGTGAGTATGGTGGGAGGTATTGCACGAGAAATGTTGGGTGGTCAGCAAACCAGTTTTGGACTGGGGCTGCACGATGAAAGCTCACGTTGTCCCATACTACAACGTACCGGTTTCTTTGATGGTCTGCATCATTCATACGCTCTGGTGGTATGAGAATGTTGTGAAGTCTGTCCAGAAATGTGAGAATATGGGCTGTGTTGTATGGTCCAAGTTTGGCATGACGGTGGAGGACACCATGCATATTGGAGATGGCAGCGCACATTGTGATGTTCCCACCACGTTGGCCAGGAACATCTATAATGGCTCTGTGGCCAATGAGGTTTCTCCCTCTTCTTCTGGTCTTTGCTAGGTTGAACCCAGCCTCATCTATAAAGATGAACTCATGTGGGATTGCATGAGCATCCATTTCCAGTACTCCCTGAAAACAAAGAACAAAAATCACTCAATATGGTGTTATCCAGTACACTGGGAAACAATGTTGTGTGTAGTGTACTGCAGTCAATATAGTACTTACATCCACATATGCTCGTCTGAACTCTTTGTTTCTTTGAAAGTTTCTCTCAAACGGCACCTTATAAAGTTGTTTCATTCTGATTTGGTTTCGCTTGAGAATGCGAGCCAATGTGGACAGACTAACTCGTTGAATGTTGTTGAATAAGGTGTTGTCTTGGATGATGTGGCTTTGAATTTCTCGTAATCTGATTTCATTATTTTCCAAAACCAAGTTTACAATGGCAGCTTCCTGTACCCCGGTGAACATTTGGCCCCTTCCTCCACCATGGTGTCGTCTCTCAGTCCTTTAGAAAAAATAAAATAAAAATATATATAGGGCTTGGACAATGCAGCCTAAATATTTTCCCCCACAGTAGAGTACATTGTACAGGAAACTTGTACAGTTCATGAATGGCTGATGTCATACACTAAGTAAACAGGTGTCACCCAACTGATACACTATGACATGGGGTATACTACATGTGTACTACATGAAATTTTGGTTACATACCTGTTCTCCAGTCTAAAGGTCCGGATGACAGAGGCGACAGTAAAACGGCTCAAGTTTGGCTGCACTCTCTGTCCAGCCTCACGCATTGTCAACCCATGGTTGATGACATGATCTACTAAGGTTGCTCTGATTTCATTTGAAAGTGTTTGTCTTCTTTGGCCATGAACTCCTCTACCTGCTCTACCCCTACCTCTCACTCTTCCTCCCCCTCTTATTCTCAACCTCCCTCTTCCTCTTCCTCTTCCTCTTCCTCTCTCTGCAATGTCTTCCATTGTTGTTGTAAAAAAAAAGGTTCTCACCTGTGGTCTTTTCATAGTGCTTACATCCTGATTGAAGTGTTAACAATTAACCACTGAGGTGTTTGGCCAGGTGGCACATGTAACTGGCCAATTAGCTCATGTAGTGTCATTTTGAATGGCAGTGTTTTGAAATGGCAAACATGTGACTTTATGTCAGATTGTTGTGTCTTATGCAGAGAACTGTATTTAGTGAATTTAAAAAGTGCTATTTTGAAATGCAAAATGTGTGTAAAACAGAAAAGGTGTTTAGACTTTTGGAGACTTGAGAAGAAGTTTTGCTCTCTGTGTGTCAGTTTAAATAATTGTGCTGTGCATGTCATTTTAGTGTGTTAGCAATTGGAAAAAACTGTAAAGAGAATGACAACTGGTTAGCATGTTAAGCAATTAGCATGCTAAGCTAACTAGCATAAGACAACAAACACAAGCAAGGTCACATTCAGAGATGAATATCTTGGGAATGGTAGCGAATATCAAAAATCCATTCAGTCATTTCTGTGCGGCTCGGTCCAAAGATCACCTGAGCTGATTTTGGACAAAATTGGACAAAAATTGTAGGAGGAGTAGTGAAAAAATGGAATACTGTACTTTTCAAAATGGCCACTACTGTACTGGGTGGAGTCTTAATGTAAGATATTGAATGTGATCAGTATGAAGAGAGGAATCAGTTGTATTGACATTCATTTTTCTGGAACAAAGGGTTCAAAAGTTGAAATATTTGAACTGGTGGTGGCGCTATAGACTTAGTCCTAGATACTCCAAAGTTGGTCAAATTACTTTTAATTACTATCACTACAAGCATGCCAAATTTGATAATTTTCCTTCTTATGGTTCATTGATTACCATACAGGGGGAAGAAGAATAGCTACGAATTTGGACATAAAGGAATTGCATGTGATAGCTTCAGATTAGACCAGTTTTAGGCAGAATGCCTAGAACAGACACAAGTTCTGCATCTTTTCCTGCCACAGTACCTCATGCGGTCTGGGCATGTGTCACACTGAGTTTCGAACCCACGATGCAGAGCATTCGGGATCCGTGGCGTAACACATTGAGCTAATCAGCCATGCAAGTTCATCAGTATGCTAAGCAGAGGTTTCAGTGTGAGAAAGAGTTCACAAAAAAAAAGCTTCATAGCATGTTAACCATATTAGTATGCAAAGTTATTTAATGCCAACTAAGTTTTGGTTAACCTGTTGACTGAAGACCACATTAGAAAGAATAGCAATAGTTTAGCATGCTAAGCAATTACTGTGCTAAGCTAACTAGCATAAGACAACAAACACAAGCAAGGTCACATTCAGAGATGAATATCTCGGAAATGGTAGTGAATATCAAAAATCTGTTCAGTCATTTCTGTGCGGCTCGGTCCAAAGATCATCTGAGCTGATTTTGGACAAAATTGACCAAAATTTGTAGGAGGAGTAGCGAAAAAACTGTTTTTCATTTACTTCAATATGGCAGACAGGTACATTTAAGGAAAATGGCAAATGATACATTGTCGGAATCGGCATAAGCCAGGGAATAAAATGACATGAAGCATACACATTTTGGAAAGTGTTTTCAAAAGTTATAAGCGTTTTTGAAATAATCATTACATCTGTGGAACAGTAGGTGGCGCTGTGCTGAAACTTCTCAGGTACCTTCACGACCTTCTAAAGGTCATACATACCAATTTTTGTGAAGATATGTCAAATTGTTTAAAAGATATCGCAATTTATGACAAAATTCAAAATGGCGGACACGTGATACATCCAATATTGACAGAATCCATAGACACCAAGATCTTGATTTTCTGACAAACTGTTCAAAAGTTATTGGCCAAAATAGCCATTTTTCATATCTCATGACCTGTAGGTGGCGCTGTTCCCAAGTTTGGCATAGACCCTCAGACCATGGTTCTGATGAAGCGTACCAATTTTTGTTTCGATTGCTCAAAGTTTGGCCGAGATACAGCCTCTATACTAATTTCGGGTCGACCTCGTTAACTTCGTGACATCATAACCTTTGAACAAAGATGAATAAAAAAAATCTGTTCAGTCATTTCTGTGCGGCTCAGTCCAAAGATCACCTGATCAAAGATTGGACAAAATTGGACAAATTTTGAAGGAGGAGAAGCGAAAAAAACAAATACTGTACTTTTCAAAATGGCCGCTACTGTAATGGGTGGAGACTTAATGTAAGAAGTTGAATAGCATCAGCATGAAGAGACGAATCAGATGAACTAAATTTAATTTTTCTATGACAAACAGTTCAAATGTTAAAACCGTTAGAATGTTGAAATTTTGAACTGGTGGTGGCGCTATAGAGTTGGTTCTAGAGACTCCAAATTTGGTCCAATCACTATTCATGAGCATTTCTACAACTGTGCCAAATTTCATCATTTTCTCATGTTCCGTTGATAGGGCTGCCATAGACTCCCATTCGGGAGGAAGAATAATAATAATAAAAGGGAAAACGTACAATTACAATAGGGGCTACAGCCCCTTCGGGGCTTGGCCCCTAAAAACCCGTAAAAGTTATAGCATATATGTATTTATGCAAGACGCAGAGGCTTACCCTTGCCTCCACCAGCAAGACAAAGAGCTGATGTCCATTTTTCTAGGACAGTGGTTCCCAAACTTTTTAAAGTGGAGTACCCCCTAAAGGGATTACCATCCTTCTGCGTACCCCCTCTGTCACTTAGACTGCAGTCACACCTTTTCCATTGCATTGATTTTCCAGTGCATATTTTTACCTTTTTGAATAACTTTATAAAATAAATAATGTTTTAAATAAAAATGTTCAATAGAGAAAAATGCAATGATGGTAATACTTTTAAAGGTGCTACAGAGGATCTTTTTGTCGACTGAGAAACCAAAGACTGTTAGTAAGTTTTTGAAATGAGCACATGCGTAAGAACAACCCCCCTCCTTCACAGCTCGTTTCGAGGGAACGCCTCCCAAAACTCGTGCAGGAGTATTGGAACACGAGTGTTTACCACCGGCATTCACTGTGTCATGTTAGTGGATTCATTATGTCGGACTCACCGCAGGTAACTCATAATCTGCAGTTGTTACTCCTGTCTCCGGACAAAAACAGTACATGCTGCGCCTGTGGAGTGTGGAAAGTTACCGGAGCGCGCAGCCGCGCTTGTCTCTCACAAGGAACGTCATGGCAGTGATTGACAAGCCAGAGGACCAAGACCATCGCGTAAATGATTGGCTGATGTTTTTAAGGCCCTACCTCGTGCACAGATGATGTATATTAATATTATTACTTTCAGTGCACCTATTAAATAGTCTTTTATCAGTTAGTAAAGACAGTTTCAAGTAATATTGCAAAAATGTATAAAACAAATGTAATGAAGCAAGTGGCTGTGGATGAATCATTGAATCACTGACTCTCACGATTCATTCAAAGCCATAGAATTGTTCTCGAAACACAGACGTGTGTTGTAGTTCTGCTGTGGTTTTCATTAGAACTAATTTCACGTTGCAAAATAGAGTAAATACTGACAGTACTGTGTTTAAAATGTATGTTTTGTTTTTGACCTGTTGTATAATAATGTCACGTTTGCAGTTGAGGATATTTGGGAACAATTGCATTCTTGCTCGTTATCAAAATTAAATACAAGAACTCACATAAGGTATGTTTTTGTATCAAAGAAAGTTTGAGTCTTAAATCGAAATGAATCCACTATCTGTGTCTAAATTTGTCCTTCATGTGAGTAAGTACTAAATCCCCACTTTTACAAAGGTTCATTGTCGAGAATGGCAGTAATTTATCACGATTTAAGGCAGCAGACAATCTATCATATGCATGCTGGTTGCATTTTGCCACTTAGAAATACATGCTTAGTTTTAATATTTTAAGGTAGGGTAGAATTAAATTAACTACTCAGCATTTTGTTCACGTACCCCCTTTTGTCACCTCACGTACCCCCAGGGGTACCCCAGTTTGGGAACCACTGCTCTAGGAGAATGAATAAAGCACAGTTATACGACCTACATGTTTCCTTAAATCAGCTTTCCCTTCTCCAGAATCCACTCCACGCTCCAAGGTTGCTAACAAAGCGAGCAAGAGTTGTAGGGCCCAGACTTCGCTTTCACAAAGAACACCGTCTCCCTCTCTTGCAAGACCGGGTCTTCGAGCAGCAGGCTGAGGCAGCAGGCCTCACTCTCCTCTTCACTCCTCCAAGCTACACACCACAGCTTTCCCTAGTGCTGCGCCCCATTTCTCAATACCAGCCTCCATCGATACATGATGCCCCCTTAGCATGAGTATGCCTCTGTCAGCGGCACAGGATCAGCTGTCACAGCCTTTTCCTTTCACTGTCTTTAAACTTCTCCCCATCCATTGCTTGCAGCCCCACCATCGGACCCTAGCTTGAGGCTGCCTCTGCTAGTGGCGCAGACCCAGACGCCCTATTTTCCTCCCCAGCTTCCCTCTTTTTTCTACTTTCTGCTAATGCCCATCCCACCAAACGCTACAGCCTTGATACTGCCCTCCATTGCCAGCAACATCAGAGCACAGATCCTCAAAGAAACTCAGCCTGCTGGCACCAGAGACGAACCCAATACCTCACTATTCAGAGTTAATATTCCCATAAACCACCCATTGAAACATCTCCTTGACGCCTCCCTCAACTCCATTCTTCAAGCCGTCTCCTCTTGAACTGAAAGGAGATGTTTCAAGTCTTTCCACTTCACATACAACCTGCCTTTTCCTAATTTTTCTCTGCTCACATTACCTCACTCATATCTAATCTCAATAGCATCAAGAACCTCCAAGCCTGCTCCATCAAGGGTTACTTAAGCAACATCCAGTTTTTTCAACTTATTTTCACCCTCCTCTGAAATAGCCAATTTACAGACCTCTCATCTGATCAAAAGATTTGTCCCTTCTATTATAATTCTCATCTGACCTACTCTTTGCAGACGACTCAAATTACCCCGTCACATGTTTCTGGTTCCAAAAACACCTCAGGTCCATTTTGATTTAATCCGGCATCCCAGCAGACCACTTTTTCAGCCATTTGTTTTGCATTTGTGCAGCAACCAGAGGCTCTCCAAGCACCAGATTCTAGCACTTGGTCGCTGGTCGTTAAGAGGCTTTTGTCACGGCCAGCTCGTTCTTGGCCGTAACATAAAGAGGATCACACACACAAATGAGTTCTTTGAATTGCCATGTTGTTTATTACAAAAGTATCTGTTCCAAACAAAATAGCACAATGTCTAGGGGAATAAATAAACCAAAAGAAAATAAGAATCCAGTGGGTAGGAAAGGTTGGGAAGAACAAAAATGAAAGCAGGTTGGAGCAAACGACTTCTCTGGAGAAACCCGTTCTACCAGAGGAAGTACTGTTGCGTAGATCAGCCGGCTATTTATACTCTCCGCCCATGAATTATCCAATTGGACATTTACGTCACATCCAAACGCCACACTGCCACCACCAGGTGACGAAGGAAAAGACAGGGTAGTAACACTTTTCAAGAGCTACATTCGATCCTGCTTCCACATCAAAGAGGCTAAATTCTTTAGCTTCAGCTTCTTTACAAATCTACAAGCTCACCACATCTACAATTCTAAATAATTGAAATATTTCCACGTTAACTGACACAGCAGAATCCACCCAATTGCTCCTGCAGGAGCCAACTTCATTATTTCACTGCCGCAGCAGTGATACTACCTCAGCTCCAACAGACGCTCCGCTTCTCCATCCATATTGCTTTCACCACCAGAGAAGCGTTATTTCCTCTGCTCCCACAGAAGCTCCTTTTTCTCCAACCAACATGCTTCACTTTCACAGCAGTGTTACTCCTTTCAGAAGCTCCATTTCCCTGTTCAAATTGGTTGCGCTGCCGCAGCAGTGTTATCTCCTTTGCTCCCGCTGGAGCTCTGTCTCTCCACCCAACTTACTTTCACTGTTGCTGCAGTGTTATCTGTTCAGCTCCCACAAGTGCTCAGTTCTATGATAGATAGTTGGAAAGCAAGTTGAAAACAAGCTTGTTTCCACTGTCGCAGCAGTGTCATCAACTCCGTCCAAACTTACTCCACTGCTGTAGCAGTGTTATTTCTTCCACTCCCGCAGGAGCTCAGTTCTCCGTCCAACTTGCCCACTGGATAGTTGGAAAGCAAGTTTGGTTCCACTGCTGCAGCAATGTCATCTCCCCCTCTCCCACAGGAGCTTTGTTTCTTTGTCCAACTTGCCGCAGGAGCCCCGTTCTCATTCCAACTTGCTTTCTCTGCCGCAGCAGTGTCATCTACTCCGCTCTCACAGGAGCTCAGTTCCTCCATCCAAACTTGCTCCATTGCCGCAGCAGTGTCATCTCTTCAGCTCACACAGGAGCTCAGTTCTCTGTCCACCTTGCCCATTTACATAGTTGGAAAGCAAGTTTAAAAGAAATTTTGGTTTCACTGCTGCAGCAATGTCATCTCCCCGCTCCCTCGGGAGATTCATTTATTTGTCCAATTTGCTTCCACTGCGACAGAAGTGTTATCTCCTCCACTCCAGCAGGAGCTCAGTTTCTCCGTCCAGCTAGCTCATTGGATAGTTGGAAAGCAAGTTGGAAAGCAAACTTATTTCCACGGCCACAGTAGTATCATCTCCTCCGCTCCTGTAGGAGCCCCGTTCTCATTCTAACTTGCTTTCACTGCTGGAGCTGTGTCATATACTCCATTACTCCATCCAAACTTGCTCCACTTCCGCAGCAGTGTTATCTCTTCCACTCCCGAAGGAGCTCAGTTCTCCATCCAACTTGCATTCGCTGCCACAGCAGTGTCATCTACTTCTCTCCCACAGGAGCTCCCTTAATCCATCCAAATTTGCTTTCACTGCCACAACAGTGTTATCTCCTCCGTTCCTGCTGGAGCTCACCCACGTGTGACCAACCCCAGCCAACTACCAGCGAGGCTCATCCATCCAACGCCATGTACACCAAACTCCCATCTGATGATGCAAGAAGCCCTCCTGATCCAGTGACTAATTCCCTTCCTACGATTAGCACACCATCAGTTTGCACTTCCCAAGTTTTTGGGGGGTTATCAACATCTTTTCTGGCTGCTTTCCCACTTTGGTTTGCTACTTTTTGGGGGGAGTACTCTGGCTTCGGGCTAAATACTGGGCTTGGAGCCCTCTCCTCAGAGAGCACACCAAATACACATACCATTTACTACATCTGACTCATCTGTAAGTGTGAACTTGTGAAATTGTTTCATTAACAAAGTTTGGGAGGAGCATGTGCAAATGATCTAACCAATCAACTTTACCAGCAATTAACACATCCTATCACCATGAGGGGAGGCCTATACATTATATATACAGAGTCGACTCACCTACGTTCCTCGGCTGTTTTCAGCATCCCTCTACCACCCTGACAGCTCACTCTTTGCTGGTTCCTACCACAGCCAGGAAAAATTAGAGTACTCTGGGTTCGGGTCAAATACCGGACCCGGAGCCCTCTCCTTGGACAGCACACCAAATACGCATAGCTACCATTTACTCTGACTTATTTGTAAGTGTGAAAAGCTTGATGCAGATCACTATTCACTGCCATTATATGAGTGCAAGTGGAACATTTTTTAAAAATTCTCCTTTTGTGATCCGGGAGGGAAAAAAAGAAAGAATGGCATACAGCATCAGAACAACATCATAGTGAGTAAATGATGTAAATGACGTAAATGAGTGAGTAAACGATCCCTTTAAACTGACCAACTAAGCTTGATTATGACTGTTGGTATCATATATATCTAATTTGAACACTGATTTCCCTAAATACGGTTAGGGTTATAAATGTGTATTTGTATTTGTTTTCCAACTTGACATGTAGGCAGTGCACAAAAGTAAGGCCTATTATTTTGAATTGTCCAAAAAAGAAAAAGCGAAAATATATCTTCACAAGATAATGGGAACATCACACAGAGCATATGTAAGCTTTTCATCTGATTGGAGGAGGACTGATTGTGAAGTCGTTCACAGGTGCTCATTTGGATTGAGGTCTGAGGCCTCATGCATATAACTTCCCATAGTTTCCATAGTGATACTTTGCCTACTCACAAAAACATATAAAGCCCTAATGCCCTGCATTCCCTTCATTTGCATAGGTTTGTTTGCATGTCCATGAACTCTTGGATTCACTCCAGCTCTTCCATTGAAGCAGCGATAAATGGTTGTTAAACTGCCTTTGGTTATTCATCGTAAGCACAATTATACTTCCGTGTTTCTCAATGAATTTGTCTGCAGAACCAAAGGAAGAGCCAAAGAAGAAAAACAAACTTAACTGACAAGTTGAAAAGAGTTGAGGAACAGATAATATAATATAATGTAATGTAATACAATATAATAATAGAACCATGTAATAATGCATTGATAGGGTGGCAAAAAAATCGTACCAATTGGAAAAGTGAAGCCAAACATACGTAAACATCAAAATCACATCAATGAAGCTGTTTTGTAAATTACTTTATTACTTGTTTTGCATGTTCTGGTCTTATGGCTTTCTGTAAGGTATTTTCATATTTTGAGTTGAGTGTCGCAGGGTAGATTGACAACACTGTTCTCCTGAAAACGTACAGATTGTCCTGGCAATATATAGTCTTGTGCTGTCCAAACGTCCCCTAAATCAAGACTTTTCTCATGTTTTCCTGCATGTTCATGCTGGCATTTTGTCCTGTAGTGTCATTTGTGGATCGATACCAATGGCAACCACTGACATTTGTCACAATACTTTTTTTTTCTTCTTTTTTTTCCCCTTTCAGAAGATGTAGATATTGACCAAAACACAGTCTAAAAAGCATCACGTATAAGACAGGATTAGAATATGCTTAATACTCAATGTCTATTTCCTCATGATTATTCACAGGCGAGCTACAGCGCATCTTGAATCCATGCGTTACTGAATGCTGGATTAATGTTGTAACAATCTAAAGGAAAGAGAAACTACAGGAATTGAAGAGACCTTTGACAGAGGTGATACACAGTGAT
Source organism: Chanodichthys erythropterus (assembly GCF_024489055.1). NCBI lineage: Eukaryota > Metazoa > Chordata > Actinopteri > Cypriniformes > Xenocyprididae > Chanodichthys > Chanodichthys erythropterus. The sequence continues at coordinate 12,370,395 of NC_090240.1, forward strand.
AAGCAGAATTACAAATTCTATGCAATGCTACATTTCTAGAAAAGTTATCTATTCTTGGAAAAATTCTTGTTAAAATTTCACATAATTTTGCTCAGAGAAAGGGAAGCACATTTGTGTCATAAGAACAGCTATATATATATAAAAAAAAAAAAAAAAGAAGAAAGAAAATGAAGAAGTCTCTAAGGCTTTGTGCTGAATAAATCTTCCTGCAGCGGTGCACAACATCCAACCTTAAAAAAACTGCCATTCCTATAAATAGTATACTGCACTACCGCTCAAAAGTTTAGATTAAGTATGTTTCTTTTTTTTAAGGAAATTAATACTTTTATTCAGCAAACGTGCATTAAATTGATCAAATGTGACAGTAAAGACAAAGATACAAAAGATTTCAAATTAATGCTGTTCTTTTGAAATTTCTATTTATCAAAGTATCACATTTCCACAAAAATATCAAGCACAACTGTTTACAACATGTTTCTTGAGCACCAAATCGGCATATTTGAATGATTTCTGAAGGATCTTGTGACACTGAAGATTGGAGAAATGATGCTGAAAATTCAGCTTTGATCACAGGAATAAATTACATTTTACAATATATTCAAATAGAAAACAGTTGTTTTAAATTAATAGTAATAATGTAAAAATGTAAATAAATGCAGCCTTGGCGAGCATAAGAGACAAAATTCAAAAACATTAAAAAAGCTTAATGCTCCCAAACTTTTGAACGGTAATGAATGTATAACCTGTCATTTCTTAATCACTGGATCCATCTGAATTGCAATCCCTGCAATCCACCATTTATTAATCTAATATTGGTTCTTCGACAATCTTAACTACTAATAATGACAAAAATATCATAATTAATCATAAGAGTAACCATTCAGAGAAAAAGTCCATTAACTGAGGGATAATGAAAAGCAGAAAAACTCGAAGCCCTTTGTATGCGACCCCAGTCACAGGCTGATGATGTCACAATTCCCTGTCCCATAATGATGATGTTCTAGTGCAATTTCAGCATACTCGGTCGGTCCTTGTAGCCTGTTCTACAGGCGGTCGGTGTGGAGCTGATGAGGAGGAAGCTGGATGAAGGCTGCGGTGGGGGCACCTCCGACAGAGAGAGGGGTGGAGGCGGCGGAGGAGGGCCCGGGGGTGCCCGGCGGGTACATGTAGCTCAGGAAGCCTGGCGAGGGGGCGTAGGGATACTGCTCAAAGGCCGAGGAGGCGTACTGGTTGTAGGCAGTGCTGAAGTCAAGGTAGGGGGTTGTGGCTGTGGAGGAGGTGACCTGTGCGGGCAGAACCAGACTGGGTTGCAGGAAGGCCTGAGGGTAAACATATGGCTGGCTGAGTCTGCAAAGAGAAACAGAGAGAGAGAGAGTTAACTATTTAACTAGGGCTGCATGACTGATAGAAAAGTAAAAAGGAAATGCAACAGTGCAATTATCAAATCGCAAAGGCTATGTGTATTAAATATATGCGCTGAGTGAAGCGTGGCACTGTGTTCATTTACACGCGAGCAGCTCATGATCCACCAGTGTTTGCAGCGTCTCAGAGTGGCTCGATTCACAGTAAATGCCGCTCCTCACCAACTCTATCTGCATCTGCTCCGAGATTAGGTATTTATATTGTTGTAAAAAATCATTATTATTATTTTATAGCCATATTGATATATTAAATATACAAAATCTTTGCCAAATCCTGCCCTATAAGCAAGCACAGATTTTTTTAAAAAGTTGGATATTAAAGGATTAGTTCGCTTCAGAATTAAAATTTCCTGAGAATTTACTCACCCCCGTGTCATCCAAGATGTTTTTCTTTTTTTCTTCAGTCAAAAAGAAATTAAGGTTTTTGAGGAAAACATTCCAGGATTTTTCTCCATATAGTGGACTTCAATGGGGTTCAACGAGTTGAAGGTCCAAATATCATTTTTAGTGCAGCTTCAAAGAGCTCTACATGATACGAGGAATAAGGGTCTTATTTAGCGAAACAGTCATTTTCCAAAACAAAATAAATAAATAAAAAAAAAAATAAAATAAAATATATATATATATATATACTTTTTAACTACAAATGCTCATCTTGCACTGCTCTACAATGTGCCACACATTATGTAATCACATTACAAAGGTCATGTGTGATGTAGATGGAAGTACCGAGCAAGTGTATACAAAGCAAATGTGCAAAAACCTTGCCCTTTACAAAAAAAAAAAGTAAAACAATGATGTCAGACGATTTTGAAGTTGGAGGAGAAAATGAGTTTTTCGCCCTACCACGGTACTTCTGCCTACGTCATACGTGACCTTTCCAACGTGATTACGTAATGAGTGCTGCATCTCAGAGCAGTTCAAGATGAGCATTTGTGGTTAAAAGCATATACATTTTTTTCTTTCTTTTTTTTCTTTTTTTTTTAGAAAATCACAGATCATTTCGTTAGATAAGACCCTTATTCCTCGTTTGGGATTGTGTAGAGCCCTTTGAACCTGCACTGAAAACAACCCGTTGGTCCACTATATGGAGAAAAATCCTGGAATGTTTTCGTCAAAAACCTTAATTTCTTTTTGACTGAAGAAAGAAAGACATGAACATCTTGGATGACATGGGGGTGAGTAAACTATTAGGAAATTGTGAACTAATCCATTTTTCCCCCCACTTTTTCCCCCAAATCGTCCAGCCATACTGTTAACTATTTGATTAATTCTAGTGAGAGACAGCTATATCTGCTAAGCCAACTAATTAGTCGATATTTGGCCATTTTGATATTCAACATTGGACTGGAAATGTACTGTACCTAATTGCTTGTAACAGAAGTGGTTATTTCTAGCATCAGCTCAACAATCTCAACAAAAAGAGCCACCCAGCTTTCTTTATACCAGTACGGGTATTGGCCATTAAAAACCCATTTCAGTCAACTACTACACTGTAAAAAAAATAAAAACAAAAAATAATATTTTTATGTAAACCATGATACATTTGTTTTCAGGATTATATGAAGAATATGAAGTTCAAAAGAACATTTATTTTAAAAAGAAATCTTTTGTAACATTTTAAATGTATTTACTATCACTTTTGATCAATTTAATGCATTAAAAAAACTTACTGACCCCAAACTTTTGAACAGAGGGCTGTTTCATAAAACAAGATTAGAAAACAAGCCAGGCTTATTTTACTTAGTCAGAGTTGTTGTCAGCGAATTCTGTTTCATAAAACAAACTTAAATGAGTTCAAACTCAGTTACTTTGGCAACTTATGCTGGGAAACTAGCCTGGGTAGCGTTTCCCAAAAGCATCGTAAGCTTAAGTTGATCATAGCTCCATTGAAACCAATGGAGCTACGATCAACTTAGGCTTACGATGCTTTTGGGAAATGCTGCCCTGGTCTGGAGCAGGCTAAGCTGAGCTTCTCTAACAATGACCAATAGGAACGCAATGATATTATAGCTGACTCTCTCACATACAATTATTTGAGTTTATTAACATATATAATTACACACACACATTTATTAAATAGTGCTAAATAAAAAATATATATATTGGTGTAAGTTTAAGCCATTTTTTTTTTTTTATTAAACGGTAAGTATGATGAGAAACAAAACATTTAAAGAGAAGTGATTTCTTAAAAATTAAGTGTTATATAGCCCACTGAATCATTCTCAGACTTAATACTGACAACAATGGAAGCACTTGGGAGAGAACTGTCAGAGACTTATTTCTTAGCACAAAAGAGTACAAGAGGATTACCAAATCATTGTTTTAAGTGTGAAAATATATTAAAAGTAACACAGAAATTCAAAATCAATAAACCTGTGACAAGGCCCCTGAAACAATCAGGCCTTCATTTGTAAGCTTTCATTAAGTGATGAGTGATTTTTTTACTAGACAAAAAGGAGAAATACCAAATGAGTGTTACAGAGACAGCAAAAGCTATGAAAAGAGTGACCGAGTAAGATGCAGCCTGCAGAAGTGACATGCATGGCTGTTGTCCACACTGGAACCACCCACTGTAGTCAAGGCCCATATTTAATCTATACTCTGGTCTTATATATATATATAATATATAATATAACCTCCAGGTTTTCTTTTCTTACTGGCTAAATGTTTGTAGGCCTACCCAATATTTAATTAGATATGAATACATTTCTCTCTGGTTTTGTTATTGTTGAGCTGTAGTACCTTTATTATTAGAAGAGCAGAAATTAAAATCATAAAATTAAAAATTCAAATAAATATGCACAGACTAAATTCATTGGTAAGATGAATCTAAACTCAGTAATTGGCCCAAAGTATATTGATTTACCCCATTACATTAGTCCATTACAGTTACGATCATAAAAATACACTTACTTGTAGGTTTAAAAGTGTACATAAGGCACATTTAATGTCCAACATCAAATATTTTAGCGAAATGTATATTTTAGAATTATTGCGCTTCTATTACGTTCCGTCTGTTTAGCGCGCATGCGCGTGACAGCGCTCGTTCACTGTGAAGTTCAGCCGCAAAATGGAAATATTTGCATTACTTTCGAACATTTACAGATGGAGAATAAACTTGTGAAAAGTAAGTTATGCACTGAGGAAAACCATGTCTCAAACGCATAAAATAGCACAAAATGTATGCCGTTTCCTATGGTGGATCGATTTGATCCATGATCGACCTCTAGGGCTGCTTAAGAAAACCGTGCACGCTAAATTATCTTGACTAGGTGAACCTGGATCGAATTAGCGGGACTGCGTGAACTTCAATTACCTTTTATGAAACCGTTTTAGCCCAAACTCATTTGTTAGGTTAATTTAAGTCAGGTTTTGGAGTTTAATCCTCGCTTTTCTTAGCATCGTTTATGAAACAGCCCTCAGTAGTGTAATGTAGCTGTAACATGACTAAACATAGTGCATTCTAAGTGCAGATACTCCGTTGTGCCGACTGACCTGCTCACTGACCTCATTAATGTTTCTTATAAGTTTTTGCCTGATGATATCATGGCCAAACATCACAGAAAACTGAAGCACTACAGAGAGAGAGACCGGAGGCTGCTACCCATAGCTCAGGCTAGGCTACACCAGACCCATGAAACACCCTCAAAAACAAAGAGAAACCCAGAGGGGTTGCCGACACTGAGCTCAAAATATTGAAAACACAAAGCCGGCAACATCCTCATACACACACAAACACACTTACACATCTGCAGCAGCATACACTTCCTTTCATACACACGCATACACAGCTGCAGTGTCATTCGTCTGCCATTCCCTTGTTGCCGTCCTGGGCTGAAGGATGATTTATAGGGACTGACAGTGGCTTTGTGGAGTAGGCAAATCAACTGAGTCTGCCGTCCTTACTGACCCTATTCATCCTAGCAAATGCTAATGCAGACAGGGAAATAGAGGGATTGAGAGAGACAAGGAAGAGGAGAGAGAGAAACGGAGAGAGAGAGAGAGACAAGGCAAAATAAAGAAGACCAAAGTTGACAAGGGTGTGAGGACTGACAAAGTAGGGCAAACCCATTGCTACAAATTAGCTGAAAATGAGTGTGTCTTTAGATCTTCCAAAACCTAGTGTGCTGCCTACATAGACAGCTGCCTCCTAATCTTTATTTGACCTTATTAGGTCTTGGAGCCTTTATAAATGAGCTGATTAAAAAATGAGGCGTTTTAAAGCTGGCATGAAATAAAAAAGAAATGTGCTCAATCTATTTTCTAAATATACATTTTTGACCTTATTGTAAAAATATACAACCATGCAGATGTTTAATTTCTGTTTGTTTTTTGACCTTGTAATTTTTAATCAAAATATACTGTAACTCCATGTTCTGGTGAAATGACAGACTTCTCTCTGGTGACGTATGCCAGACTTCTCCAATCATTTATCCTGCTTAAAGGCTCTAATATACATTTGTCGGCAAGCAGCTTTACTGTATTAAACACAAAAGAAACTGTCAGTCTTGCAGTGTTGGGGTAACACATTACAAGTAATGTGAGTTACATAATCAGATTACTTTTTAAAGTAACTAGTAAAGTAATACATTACTTTTAAATTTACAATAAAATATCTGAGTTACTTTTTACAAGTTACTTTGTTTTCCCATTCACTGACTGACAGCTCTCCTGTCTCCATGTTGAGAGAAATTGTAAGTGCAGAGTGATGTTACATGATGTAAACATGATGGTTATTGTAGTTCTAGACTAAATGTGAGCATTTACTCATCTCACTTGCACAAAAACAGGTTCGGTATTCTTCAAAATGAATAAAAAAAAAAAGTGAAATGCAAACTCAGAATATTATGCAAACCTGTAATAATTAAATGTTAAATTACACCAATATACTTTATGTATTTAATCTCACTTTATTAACCAATGCTAGTATGGTTGATCCAAAAAATACACTGAACTGTTACTCAATTGCCACAGACTACTGGTAGTTCAAAGGTGTTTAGCAGCCGGAGCAAACATTTCTGGAAAGTTTATTTTGGCAAGCTGTTTCGAACTCTAGAAACAAACACTAAACAAACATTGTTTGGGAACAGTTTGTTTTCAGATTTTACTTTAAGTATATCAAGACCTTAAACCTGCTCCATCTTATAAATCGACCGCAAGCTCATGTTTAGATCTGCCCCCATTCAATCACCAACCAATGCTTAGAAAAAAAGTCCACATTTTTTAAAAGATTTTGTTTTTTTACGATAATCTGTTTCACTCAGATGCACATCACAATATCGGAAAAAAAAAAGTCGCTACTTCCGTTACATTGGGACTTTTAGGTCCTGTTTCCCCCTGGTATTGAGATGTGTTTTGGTCGATTGGATCACAAGTAGACAAGGGACAAATCACATTTTTAATCTGTCTCTTTTGTCCACTTTCGACCACTTCTGTCCTGATTTCTTTCAGGGGAGGGTCTATGGGTGGGTAAATGTATGTTTTTTTTTTTTAGATCTTTTAATCTAATGGACAAAATAAGCTTGTGCAATTCACATATGAACGCGACCAGAGACAACGGAAAAACATACAACAGAGATTAACAGCCTGCTCTGACAGTCGCAAGACCGTCCGAACGCTGTGAGTGTGTGTTAGAAATCAGGAATGGTGAGAGAACATTGTGCTTGGTACATTTTTCATCTTCAAACCAAACTTGGGTCTCCAGCCAACAAAGTTTGCCCGTCTGGCTAGCGCGCTTCCCATAATGTTTACACATTAAGTCAGTAGGCGGAGAGTAGGTGGTTTTCTGTGGCTGTTCGAACACATTCGACCACATGAGCGTTTACACTACAAAAGCAATCCGGTCAAATGTGTTTTTGACTACCTCTGGAAGTGGTCGAAAGTTGACAAGCTCAAAACATTTTTGAACCCGTTTACACCTGTATTTATGTAGCCCCTCCAGTTCAAACTGGCCGCTCTGTTACATTTAGAATCGTCCACTTATGATCCAAATCGACCAAAACACATCTTAATACCAGGTGTAAACAGTAAATAAGGGAGACATCCAAAATGTGCAATGCTGGTGTACTCAAGGACTTGATTGAGAAACACTGCTCAAAGGCAGCTTCCTCACAAAGCTGTAACCTCATTAGTGACCGATTTGGAACCACATAAAAAATAGACTTAACTCTCAATTGATTTCAATAGCTTTTGGTGTTAGCATGTTGCTAAGCTAACATCATGACACCCTAATTAGGGTGACCATATGTGCCATTCTCCCAGGACGCGTCCTGTCCAGGATTTCTAAATTGCCTAAAATGGCTTGAGCCCTTGCCTCTTTAATTGTGAAAGTGGTCATATCGATGTGCCCCCGGAACGCGATTTAGGAACGCGATTTCTACACGGAGGTCTGTGCAAGCCACTGTTCTTATTGACAGTCTTCATGCAATGCATTAAAATGTTGTCGTATTTGCAATGTTTTGACCGTTCTCTGTAGATCCAGCCTTCTTGCAAGCCACGATCGGTTGATTATGTATAATGCATGCTATTGGTCAAATTATTTATCAGTCGTTACCTTCCGCAAATATGAAAACAAAACCAAAACTGGGACATTTTATGCAACTTAGAAATCCTGGACAGGACGCGTCCTGGGAGAAGTGTCTTTTGGGACAGCCTTGGGGACCGCATCTAAAGGATACCTTAAAGTTGGCATGAAATGAAATTTGCCTTTCTGTTTTACATACACATATATACATACACATTATATATATATATATATATATATATATATATATATATATATATATATATATATATATATATATATATATATATATATATATATATATAATTATTTTTTCTTTTTCTTTCAGAATTTTCAATCAAAACGTAACTGGATCTTCCAGTGAAATGGCAGACTTCTCTCTGGTGACGTATGCCAATCTTTTAGTCCACTGAAACCCGCCCCTTCCTTACAATCAACCGCAAGCTCATATTCAGATCTGCCTCCATCGAATCAAAAATCAATGGATTGAAACCAAACCTTATTCTACATTTTTTTTTTTTAGAGTAATTTGGTTCATTAAAAACAGCTGTGATATAGCTAGTTCAGTACATTTTAGTAGGTTTGAGATCTGTAATTTATCTTGGTGGTTCTGTTGATGTGGGGATGCGGGAAGTCTTTTTAAAAGTGCCTGTGCATGAGAGCGACAAAGAACAGAAGCACAAAGAGAAATGAAAAGAAGAGACATGGAAGGGAGAGCAAATTATGACGACAAAGAGGAAGGACGAATGATCTTAGGTGCCCAAAGCAGAATATCACTTTTAGCAGCTCCAGCTGTTGGGTGAGGGCAGAGACAGGAAGAGACAGAGAAACAGAGGATGTTTTAAAGGTCATGTCTTACCAGGCAAATACAGAAACAAACAGCAGAATCACTAAATTACTGATGAATTAGTGAAGGGGCAATTTGGGCGAGAGCCACCCGTGTCACATCACTCTTACTTAATGTAGCACTGCTAAAATTAGTTCTTGTATGACATTGATGGCATGAATATGCATAATCCTAAACATAACAAAATGGAAAAAATAAATAATACTTATATCTTTCTTTCTAGAAAATAGATTAAAATATTTTTGAAAGAAATTAATACCTTGATTTAGCAACAAGGTATTAAATGGATCAAAAGTGCCAATATAGACATTTCTAATGTAACAAAAGATTTATATTTCAAATAAATTCTGTTCTTTTGAATGTTCTATCCATCATAGTGACACTGAAGACTGGAATAATGATGCTGAAAATTTAGCTTTGACATCACAGCAATAAATTACATTTTAAAACATATTACAATTTATTTTAAATCGTAATAATATTTCACTATAATTCACTAATGGTATTCATGTTTCTACTGTATTTTTGATCAGATAAATGCAGCCTTGGCTCATTGTTACAGTAATATGCAAGTATCAATATGTAACATTGTTGTATGTTTGGATAGATGCTGAAATGTTCAATATTTCAAACCCAATGGACAGAAATGACAAAAATGACACTTTTTGTAGCATTAAAAAGATATTTTGAGCTGCTAATCCCATTCCTATAAACCTATCCATAACAATTTCTTAAAAATATGTAAAGGTATGAATAAAAAAAATAACTATGGAAGCTTTTTTCCACCACTAAATAAAAAATAAAAAAGGTAATTGCTACTTATTATCTCACAATTCTAACTTTTCTCACAATTGCGAGTTTAAATCACGCAATTCTGACTTCTCAGAATTGAGAGATATTAAGTCACAATTGCGAGTTATAATATCAGAATTGCGAGATACAAACTCACAGCGAGACATGAAGTCAGAACTGCCACTTATAATGTCAAAATTGTGAGATATAAACTAACAATTGCGAGAAATAAAAATGAAGAATTGCGAGTTATAAACTCACAATTGCAGGATATAAACTTGCAGTTGCTAGAAATTAAGATATAAACTCGCAATTGCGAGTTATAAAGTCCAATTCTAAGGGAAAAAAGACTGACTTTTTCTTAGGATTACAAGTTTGTATCTCACAGTTCTGACTTTATATCTTGTAATTCTGACTTTATAACTCACAATTGGGAGTTTATTTTTCGCAATTCTGAGAAAAAAAAATTGAAAGAAAAGAGTCGCAATTACTTTTTTTTTTTTTTTTTTTTTTATTCAGTGGCGGAAACAAGCTTCCATTAATAACAGACAAGTGGAATCACAATAATTTATTGCAAAAATGTCAAAAGCGGTAACAAAAGTAGTTCAAATGACGATGTGTCACAGTCCTCTCTTGCTGTATATAATAGATTTGTATGAGGTGCACAGCAGAATTTAAGTTATTAATTGCTGGGAATCTTATCCCTAATCAAAATTTTAATGCCACAATTTTAATAATAAATAAGTTATCATACACATTTGTATGTCTAAAAGTTGCTCATACGTAAATAATTAAAGTTTTTGTGCTGTCAATACATCAATATTGTATTGTAAAATATTGTATTGTAAAATTTTAATGCCACAATTTTAATAATAAATAAGTTATCATACACATTTGTATGTCTAAAAGTTGCTCATATGTAAATAAAGTTTTTGTGCTGTCAATACATCAATATTGTATGTTTTGTGTGTATGAAAACAAGTAAATATAAGTTAGGTAAAAATACATATGAATTCTCATGGGATAACATTAGCCTTGGTGAACACAAAAGACATTTTAAATACAATATTTCTGACCACACATTTTTGAACAGTAGCATATATGATTAAGTGAAAATTAAAAATCTAATAAGAAGTTATGTATCTTAAATCATAAATACAATATTATCAACAATGTTACATGGCTACTTGCTGTTACAGTGGTGTGAATGTCGCCAAAAATGTGATAAAGGTCAAATGTCAGTGAATATATTCGGCTTGGGGCATGTGACAAGCTGACGGCGTAAGAGACGTGTGTATGTGTATCTCAGATGCTTGAGTAGTTTGATCCTTATTTTGCTAGTTCAGCAGAGCTCCCTAAACCTGCAGACCACCCACAATGCTGTGTTCTCGCCAACACCCAACACCCAACCCCCAACCACAGGGGGTTTGTTAGCAGCACCCTCCACTTCTATAATCCCCATCTTTAGCACCCTGCCAAAGCCTCCTACCGCAGAAAGCCCCCAACACCAACACCCTATTCCCCAGTCGAAAAAATCCCTCTAATGCCAGCCAACAGATGGTGAGAGTGCCAACCCGGCCATCTTCCTCTCAACAAGGACATACAACTCACTAACTAAGCTAACTGAGTAGTGATTATCCAACGCACATCTCATTTATAGCAAAACTGACAATGGATGCTTTGTTCAGAGTGAATACTCAGCAAACATCATCAGAACCAAAAGTCTCTGTGGTTCCCTTAAAGATATGGCTCACTGAAAAATTAAAATTAATAATTTACTCCAAACCTGTATGAAAAGTGTTTTTGTCGGTACAATAAAAGTCAATGGAGTCTAACGACATGAGGATGAGTAAATGACGACAAATTTAATGTTAGTTAATTTAGTTAGTTTAGTTCCTCACTGTCACATTATCATCAGGCCCCAATACACTTTAAGCGAAATCGAAGAACGAACTGGTGTGTCATCATTGCAATCGAAAATCAGGCCAAAACGAAGTTCATTTGGAGTTTGGCAACAGCTTGCTAACCTGAACATTCAAGAATACTCTGGCTAAGTTCACGCTGGCTGTTAAACACCTCTGAACTACCACTGGTCCGTGATGATTATGTAATAGGTGGGTTTGGCTCTGATGCTCCGCCTTCTTGGATGTGGAAATCTTCTCCAGTTAATTTCCTCTGTTCGATCCATCAAGTAAAAAATTGAATACACTAGAGATCTGGGTAGGGTTGCACCAGCCGTTCGTAAATTCTTTCTTAAATTGGAACGTAAAGTCCACACTAGTGGCTTAGTAACTACTAGCTAGTTTGTAACTAACTCTGTACTTTATTCGGTTGCACCATTTGTTCTTAAGGCAGAACGTAGCTAGTAGCTCATAAGGTCTCCGTAAAGTAATGCGTAGTCGCATAATATGACGTTTACCCTCAGTGATCCTTCAAATCGCTTCAAATACAGGAGCAGAAGTTGTTGAAATTCTGTGAATTTTAGTTTATCCTTCATTCTGACTTATTTTGCCTCACGTAGCTAACAGTAAAAATAAGTTTCCATTAAATATAATAGCCTACTACTTAATCATAAATGTTTTTATATGTAAATAACATTGTATCAAAATGTATTTGAAACAAAATTAATAAGGATCAATAAACAAATACGAAAAAAGATTGATTCTGACTGATTTTATTTGACATGCACAACATGGAGTGATAGGACCGATGCACACATCGCGGCACGCTTAATGGGTTCGTATTGACGAGTGGCTAACAAAGTATTTTTTCACATAATGTTCTCTTTCTTAAAATGTAAGAGCGTGTAAATATCAGCAGCATCATATATGTGTAAAGAATGAAGTCTGTCAGGTAAAACAAGAGCTTATTGATGCAGTTCAGCTAGTCTACTATTTTATTCCAATCGTTACTCCTGATAGGAGGCTTCCGTAAATATTTAGTGTATACGTAGAGTTACGCTTCAACTAAGTTTAATGGTGCAACACAAATATATTTAGTAGTGCGTAAGTTGTAACTTAGTGCCCATTTACGTCAAAACTAGTCTACGTTGTAACTTGCGCACAGCTGGTGCAACCGGCCCCTGCTTTATAGTAGAAATTGAAGTTGTAATGAGTAATGAGCCCAACCCTATATATAAATAAACGTCTATATAAATTAGCACGACTTGACTGGAGCACTGAATTGCTGGTTCAAACCATAGACTGTAAAAAAAGATGTACGTCGCAATGCAGCTTCCTTCCATTGTAATGAACTGAATGTAAAACGTACGACGATGGGCGTTGACACGTTACGCAAAAACGTCAGTTTGGATCCTGGGCATGTGCAGAAGGAATCGTCAGTGGAGCCCGGAGGTGGAGTCGTGGTATCAAACTTCTGCCCAGACGACTGCATCAAGTCAAGTCAAGTCACCTTTATTTATATAGCGCTTTTTACAATGTAGATTGTGTCAAAGCAGCTTTACATTGATAACTGGTACATTATTTTGGCTGCACAGTAAGGCTGACCGATATATTGCATGCGATTGTCACGTGCATTTTGTCAGTAAAGCCAGATCCCTGATTACCGCGAAATCGCCATCATCTGCTTTCAAATGGAGCGGCATTTAATAGACAGAGTCGTAGTTCACTGACAAGCCACGCAATATCGCGTTCATATCGCAGATGAATCGCCTTCGATGATGAACGCGATATTGCGTGGCTTGTCAGTGAACTACGACTGCCCTGCCATTTTAAATAAATTTAAACTAACGTTACAGGAAATCGATTGCTGTAATTAGAGTACCCATTATTTATGGGTTTATACCCATAAAAATAATGAGTTACTGCCAGATAACGATCACCTGCTTTTTTCCTTCATGGCTAACATTAGGCGTGTTATCTTAACTAATAACATTTATTAATTAGCTTATGAAACCCACATTTAACGTTACCGGAAAAGTTCAGTGATCCGTCAGATCATGTAGGTCGGTTAGGACAGTTTACTGCTGAACAACTCATTTTGTTTGTGTGAAATAACACAGAAATAAAAAATTAATAGTTATATATCTCCCCTCAAAGCTCCGACAGTCCTCAGAGAAGCTGTCAGTCACGACTGTCAATCATGATGACATGCCCCGTTTCTATAGCATTAAATTGCTAGCTAAAATCAAACTTATCACAAAAACGAATATAAATCAGTGTGATAACAACTACCTTAAAGGGATAGTTCACCCAAAAATGAAATTTTTATGTTTATCTGCTTACCCCCAGGGCATCCAAGATGTAGGTGACTTGTTTTCTTCAGTCGAACGCAAATTGTGATTTTTAACTGCAACCGCTGCCGTATGTCAGTCAAATAATAGCAGTAGATGGGAACTTCAACTATAACAGTAAATAAAACTTGCTTAGACAAATCAAAATTAAAACCTGCAGCTCGTGACGACACATTAATGTCCTAAGACATGAAACGATCGGTTTGTGCGAGAAACCGAACATTTTTTATATAATTTTTACCTCTAATACACCACTATGTCCAACTTCGTTCAGCTTCCTGTTAGTGAGGTCAAAATATATACTTCAATGAGCGCGAGACATCACTTCCGTTGTCAGAGCGCGATCAGACCTCACTAGCCGGAAGCTGAACGAAGTTGGACATAGTGGTGTATTAGAGGTAAAAAATTATATAAATACTGTTCGGTTTCTCGCACAAACCGATCGTTTCGTGTCTTAGGACATCAATGTGTCGTCACGAGCAGCAGGGTTTAATTTGGATTTGTCTATGGAAGTTTTTTCGACTCTTATTGTTCAAGTTCCCAATCACTGCTATTATTTGACTGACAGACTGCAGCGGTTGCAGTTAAAAATCACAATTTGCGTTCGACTGAAGAAAAAAAGTCCTCTACATCTTGGATGCACTGGGGGTAAGCAGATAAACATCAAATTTTCATTTTTGGGTGAACTATCCCTTTAAATGACCAAAACCATCTTTTGGAAAATTTTATTTGAAGTATAATTTATTTTTTTGTTTTGACTCATTCCCGTTCGTTTGCATGGAGAGGGCGACGTTTATGACCTGTAATGCATCCAGCCACCAGGGGGCGATCAAAGAGCCCGCAGCTTCACTTTTCAGGACGTATGAGGCACACCCGGTTCAAACATATCCACATCGCTATGGCCTGATGCTTTCTTAACTACTGTTTTCTCACCACTGTATTTAGTTTTTTTATTTTGTAATTGAGAGGAAAGCATGCAGCACATATTTACATATTCATCTAAACTGGATGTTTGATAACAGTAATCTATGCAAATGTATTTCAAACTTCTTTTTGTTCCCAAGTGATAAGCAAAAAAGGACTTCACTGTGAGTATATTGGAGCCTATATGCTGTTAGCCACTGGTCAAATAGCCCTTCATAGCTAACATACTGTATTAGGACTTATCTGTTTGTTTGCAGTTTGTTGGCCATTTACTATAGTGCAGTCAAGTTCATTTCTAATACGTTTTTCATAATTAGCATTGGCCATGCCAAAGTTAATGATTAGGGTTAATCAGTACACCACTATTAACTAACAATGCAAACAGACCCACAATGGGCACAAGCCACCTGTTCAAACCAAAGGCTAACCCTCAGACAGTAAGTTTAAATAGAGACCCCCACCGATATGGACAAGACCCTCGACTTTAGGATAAAAAGGACAAATGGGCTACACTATGTACACACAGTGTCTAATTACAGCACGCACACACTCCTAGTGAGCGCTAAATCTCGTTCTGAGAAAGATTGACTGTATGTTTACGTGTCCAAATACTTATTATATTACAACAATAAGAAACATAAACTATCGTTTAAGTGTTTGAGGTTGGTAAGATTTTTTTAAAATGTTTTTGAAAGAAGTCTCTCTCACCAAGGCTGCATTTATTTGATAAAAAATACAGTAAAAACAGTAATATTGTGAATTATTATTATTACAATTTAAAATAACTGTTTTCTATGTGAATATAATTTAAAATATAATTTATTCCTGTCACGCAAAGCTGAATTTTCAGCATCATTACTCCAGTGTCACATGATACTTCAGAATTCATTCTAATATGATGATTTTAATTATTTTTATTTATTTAATTTTATTTATTTAATTAAATTTATTTGACAGGCACAATGGACAGTAAAAAACTGCCCCAGAATTAGCTACAGAGCTAAATTTCATCTGCTGTCCCTGGGCAGGAGTAAACCAGGACCAAAGTATCGATACAAAAAATGTATAGGCCTACAATAAAATCCCCCCACTAATACAAGACATACAAAATAAAATAAAATAATAAAATATTTGATGCTCAAGAAACATTTCTGATTATTTTCAATGTTGAAAACAGTTCTGCTGCTTCATATTTTTGTTGAAACAGTGATACTTTTTTTTCATCAGGATTTTTTAATGAAAGATCATAAGACAGCATTCATATGAAACAGAAATCTTTTGTAACATTTTAAACATCTTTACTGTCACTTTTGATCAGTTTCATGTGTCCTTGCTAAATAAAACTATTAGTGTTACTGTTTATTACTGTATTATTAAAAATATGCTATATTTCCACAGAACTTACGAACATTTTTGCAGTTCCTTCTATCCAGTGATAGTTGTCAAGCTCCGAAAAGCATGAAAAGTACAATAAATGTCATAAAAGGGTCACTATGTCACTGTTATATGGAAAGATTCTGCTATAAAACTTTTTGTGTAGAAACACCAAAATCTTGCAGGTTTGGAATGACGTTATTTAAATGAACTATTACTTTAAACTGTTTTTAAAGGTAAAAATATGATTCAGATGTTTGAGAATATGTGTGTGGGTGGGATAGGGAACAAGAAAGATCTGTATAGACAAAGAAAGAGAGAGATCAAGGTTTGTTTTGCATAACACCTGGCTGGTTAGCAGACTTGAGGCAGGTGGTGACCTAACTGACAGACAAACAGGTCAAACAGGATAGGGAAGAGAGACCGAGAGTTGAGAAAGTAAAAGAAAGAGAAACCCTGACAGAAGGAAACCAAGAGGGAAATACAGAAACAGGAACAGTTGTAAAAAGGAGAAACTGAGACAGTGTCACTGACAGTGTGAGAGAGAATTTAGGAGAGAGAGAGATGAAAATAAACCGGAGAGAGAAAAGCAGCCGGCACTGTAAACACATGACAAATTGTGCTGAGGAAGAGCTGCACTGACGTTCACAGCTCATGTCCTGAGATCTGAGGTTTACGTGGAGTGAGACGAGCTGAAACGGGATATATGAGCAGAAGACGCCAGATTAAGAATAACTGACAGTTTTGGGCTAAATGAAACTGCAGTTTTGACAGGACTATTTCTAAAGGGTCACGCTAGGAATTCATGTTATTTATGCACAAACGGTCCTCCCTCACCCCTGACATTAGCAGAATGAGAAGAGATGCTTACCCATACTGCCTCTGGATCAGGGCTGGATGAACCTGCTGTACTCCAGTAGAGTATCCTGTGACAACAAGAGAAAAACAACAGACTGAACGACCAGTGTCTTGAGAGTTAAAGGGACAGTTCACCCAAAAATGAGGGCGAGTAAATGATGACAGATTTTAATGTCACTCCAAACAGTAGGAATTTCTTTTTTTCCATGGAACACAAAAGGTTACATTTTGAAAGATGTCTAGTGAAAAAAAAAAAGTTGTTTTCCACCCCATTAACTTGATTTTGTGGACAAAACAGGTGACACATTTTTCAAAATATCCTTACACCGTGTCCTAACCAGACGCGACGCCACGACACGTGATAAAAGGTATCTTTTCCATGTTAATCAGAGTTTTTGTCCTAACTAGTCGCGACGATTCTATTTTAGAAACGGTTTCTATTTTTCGGCGACATCATGACTAGAAAAACAAAACAAAGTATGGCAATGATAATCTCTCAGGTAATGTTTATCTGCTTTATTTAATGTTAAAGGATTAGTTCACTTTAGAATTAAAATTTCCTGATAATTTACTCGCTCCCATGTCATGACTTTCTGTTTTCAGCCGAAAAGAAATTAAGGTTTTTGATGAAAACATTCCAGGATTTTTCTCCTTATAGTGGACTTCAGCATCCCCACGGGTTGAAGGTTAAAAATGCAGTTTCAGTGCAGCTTCAAAGGGCTCTACATGATCCCAGACAAGGAATAAGGGTCTTATCTAGCGAAACGATCGGTCATTTTTTACATTTAAAAAAAAAAAAAAAAAACTTTTAACCACAAAAAATACTTATAACCACAAATGCACGTCCTGCACTGCTCTGTGATTAGCCACGCATGACGTAATCATGTTGGAAAGGTCACGCGTGACATAGGCGGAAGTACTGCAGTAGGGCGAAAAACTACATCTCATTTTCTCCTCCAACTTCAAAATCATCTGATATTGTTGTTTTACCTTTTTTTAGTAAAGGGCGTTTTACTCAGTTTTGCACGTTCGCTTTTTAGGGGGTGGGGGATGGGGGTTGTGTTGTGCAGAAAATAACTGTGTGAAGATTTTCAAAAATCCCCTTTTTGTCTTTCATTGATAAACAGCATACAAGGTTTGGAAAGCTGAGTAAATCGTTTTCTTTTTTTGAGAGAAATATTTCTTTTAACCCTCTACTGCACACATGTCGATGGCACATGATGGCACATTTTTTAACCGCCCTCCCCCTACCCCAAAATATTTTTTCATTTTTTTCATCGCCTCAGGGCAACGTTGTGCAACAATGGTACAGAATCATAGAGAAAATTATCATAAGACAATGCACAAAGAGCAATGCAAAATCTTTTTTTTTTTTTTAAATCATTAAGTAAAAAGAGAAAACACTTGAAAGACTTCATGTAATAAGATTTCACTCCTTATGAAACTTCAAAAAGCACTTCTTCTCTGCTGTGAAATAGAGGTGTATGTTACAATTTTTGCACATCACTTTGGGTGTTCCTGCACACCCAGGAACCCTGCATCTTCCCTTCTTATAACACATTATTTTTGCCAATGTGAGGTACTGTCCAAAACATCCTCGAAAAGTACCCCTTATCGCACAATGTTGCACTGAGGCAACGGAAAACAATTTCTGAACATGCAAAATAAAAATAAAACCTGACAAAAGGCTTCTGTACACCTTCATACACACACACACACACATATTTTTTATGTACAGTTCATGTCATTTTAAATAACATTACTAAGGCAAATAATCTGGCCTTCTCACACCATGTGCTTCTGTGGCCATGTGTCAGCGCAGGACGTCCCACCTTTAAATGGTGCTTGATATGGACTCCAACACCTTACTGAACTGTTCTTTGGTACTTTTTAGTAGGGCTGCACGATTAATCGCATGTTATTCTCACGCGCATTTCGTCAGTAAAGCCGGTTCCCTGATTACCGCTAAATCGCCATCACCTGTTTTTAAACGGAGCGCCTTTTAATAGACAGAGCCGTAGTTCACAGACAAGCCACGCAATATCGCGTTCATTATCGCAGGCGATTCATCTGCGATATGAACGCGATATTGCGTGGCTTTTCAGTGATCTACGGCTCTGTCTATTAAATGCCGCTTCATTTGAAAGCAGGTGATGGCGATTTAGCGGTAATCAGGGAACCGGCTTTACTGACGAAATGCGCGTGAGAATAGCATGCGATTAATCGTGCAGCCCTACTTTTTAGACCTTTCTAATTGGTTGTAATCATTTAAAAATTTACTAAACATAGGGCTTAAGAAAACTTTCCTTTGCCTGAGGGCAACGCTATGCTGTAGTGGGTTAAGGCCCTGTCACACCAAGCCGATGGTCGGCCAATGTCAGCTATATTTTCCGAGTTTTTGCAGTGTTCGGTAGGGATGCACCGATACCATTTTATTAAAGGACCAAGTACAAGTACCGGTGATTTTTTTATTCTAGTACTCGTCGATAATGATACTGATGCCATACATTTATTAATCTCTCTCTCTCTTTTTTTGGTGATGTTGCAGTTTTCCAAGCACAACACAGTGAGACTAATGAATGTAGGACAGCTTCTTTATTATTACTCTAATGAAAAAAGTAATAATTTTTATGTGCTCGACACAAACTCAAAGGGCATAATTACCAATATATATAGGCTAATTGTTATATTAAAAGAAATTTACAAACACATTACAAACAATACAACAAACACTATAGAGATACAAATGAAAAACTTGTTTTTCAGAAACAGTAGGTTTATTTACCATGTATACATATTAATTTAACATATTTTGTTGTTTTATTAACATTAACATATATAGGCTACGGTCCCTTTAAGACCAAATCCATGGATACTGACACATCCCGTTTACACCTAAATGTTTACGTCCACTTAAGCCATAACCGACTGTATTTACGAGAGATACTCTACACACGATGGACATTTTGACAACTGTGTGTGCATTTGACCATTCAGGTGCGAGGAGAACTGTTTGCGTGCTGTCTGAGAGAACTGGGATCGCACGCAAGAAAGAGAGAGAGCGCTTCTGGAGCCGTATTCACGAAACATCTTAAGGCTAAAAGTAGCTCCTAAATTGCAGATTTAGGAGAAACTCTTAAAAATAATGGGCGTGTCAGTCCTAATTTTAGGACTCCTAAATTTTTGCTCTAAGAGTATTTCACAAAGCATTTTAGCACTAAAACTAGCTCCTAAATCTGTGAAACGTTAGGAGTAGTCAAGAGGACTCCTAAATCACTAAGAGCAAATCACAATAGCGGCAATAGCGACAGAGCCTTAGGTGCTGAACCTTTTCTTCATAAATGCAATAAAATGCAATACAATAAAAAAAAAATTTGATTTATAGATTTGAATCTATGATGAGATGCCAAAAATGAATCTTTAACAAATAAATAAATATTGTCTGATTACCTGTGGCAGTGGTTTTCATGGGTTCACACTTACAAATAATTTAATAGAGTAAAAAAAAATAAAATAAATATTAAATATATATATATATTATATATATATATATATTATTTTTTTTTACTCTATTTTTTACTCTATTACTCTATTAAATTATTTATATATATCTCGTCAGTGTATTTATTCCTCTTCTCGTGCTGATTAGAAAGACCGTTTGAATGTGTTTCTCCCAAACTTTGTTTATAAAACATAATTTGTCGGTTGAATTCTGCATTCTCTTGAGATGCAGACATCCAAGAGGTGGACAATTAACTGTATATACTAGTTTAATTAGTGACACTTAGCCTACATTTTAAAACTTTTATGGCAACAATATGTCAACATTTTATTTTGACTGTGGGAACAATTTTATTAAAAAAAAACATTTATTTGAATAATGCAACATTTGTATTTTAAAACCTTTATTTTAATATGGAAACATGACACTTCATTCTACAATATTTCTATGATTAAATCACTGACTCCTTCCCCATCAGCCAATCACTGTGTGTTTACTCCATAGCAACGAGGTCAACCCCGCCCTTACTCTTAGCTTAAGATTTCAGTCTATTCCTTAGTAAAAGTTTGTCTCAGCAGCTTTGTGAATAGGTTTTAAGAGAAAACTCTTAGCTAAGAACTTTTACTGCTATTTAGGAGAACTCTTAGTGGTAAGATAAAATGTTTTGTGAATACAGCCCCTGGTCTGTGTCATTCAGCGCTATTCCGCCTATCCCGCCTTCACTAATCGATAACGAATTGAGATTGAAAGCATGCAGTTCACAATGTGTGTGTACTATTTCCACTCCCTTGAGGCTGACATTGTTTCTGCAGCTGCTGCCAGTATCTCTGTGCACGGAAGATTCTGTCAGTTAGGTCACGTGAGGTATCGGTCTTTGGTATCGGGCCTGATACCGATATTGGTATCGGTGCATCCCTAGTGTTCGGCACCATTGGCACTAGTTGGACATCGTTTGGGGTATTTTGGCCGATTGAGCATGCTGAATTGCCATTGGGCCATCTGTGTGAGAGAGAACTCTGATTGGCTGTTTAGTTTAGCGAATGAGTGCACAAAAATAAAACGGAAATGATTAAAAGCGAGCAAAGTCAGCACAGATAGAAGTCCGCAACAACACATTTGGCTTTCGTCACCACTAGTTCTTATACGTCGGCTTGGTGTGTCATGGCCTTTACAGGAATGTTCCAGATTTGAAATTAAACTCTTTCAATGGCATTCTGTCAATGACAACAGAAACTACTTCCACCTTATTCTTCAGTTTGTAAAAATGAACAAACATTATTTGTACAATAATGCACTTAGAATGGAAGTTTATGGGACAAGACATGGCAATGCATATTAAAATACACTATTTGGAAAATATTGCCACTAGGACCTAATCATTATTTGTGTTAACATGAAACTAGTGTGATAAAATTACTTACTAACCCTGTCAGTTCAAAATCTGTCATGGCCACACAAAAGCCCAAGGATACCAAAAAGGGGTTGTTATAAACAACATAACCTGAGATTCATCTGCCTTGTCTTGTCCCACAACTAAAAGGATGATTTAGTCAACTTTGCAGCTGAAATAACTCACCTGAAATATAATGAGACTGATATATTTGGATTTTTTTTTAATTAGTTTTTCTTTTTGGCTGATAAGTGTCAGAAATAGGACTTTTATTTTGACAGCACCAGCACAGACATACAGGAGTTCACTTTTTGCATCTTCATTAGTTTGTTTTCTTTAATACTCATATTTAATAAATGATGAGACTTTTCATATTGATTCCTTTTTTCTATTTATTTCTAATTAATTAAATATTATGTAAACTAAATGTCAGTGCGGCATGTGTTATTTACTATTTTTTTAATTACGTGATATCATCAGCCATCTGCCACCCTGCTCTCTAAGATATCAGCAATAGCTACAAAAACACATATTGGTTGATAATTAATTAATACTATAACAAACAAACTAGCTGCACATTTCTGCATTTAAACCCCCTGAAATGTCTTACCCAGACTCCCACTGTAAGTCATTACATGTGATTTTAGTTGGTTACAAACTAAATCACTGCTTCATTTAACATTTTGAACCCAGACAACTAAAGACATTTTAGCAGTGAATTGAGGTTTGTTTGTTAAATAGCAGAAATTGAATGGAACCGATGACAAACGCTACATAATTATTTCACCACCGTCTCTGGACATTTGTCCTTTGAGTCATTCATTTTCCAGTTTTAGTCTTGCCCTGTATATGATGCATGTTTATAATTCTGTGTCCTCCACAAACACACACTCTTTAGGCTTTAATTGGCAGTCATTTTCTCCATTCACCCAATATGCACTTTTGTTTTTTTCTTTGTATTTTTCCTCTCATCCTGTCTGTACGCTCTCATGAAGTCACTCATGTGAAAAACTCCAGGCTGTCTGTTCTCCAGCGCAACAGTGTAACTGCCCAGACACAGATCAGAAACATCTTTCGCCTGGATGCCCATTCAACACACACACACGGCCGCCACGCTCAACAGCCTCTTCTTACAGCACTGCAGCATTTGCATAAACACACTTTACCCTTTACCCAAACCTTATGGCGAACGTAATTCAACTTGTGTTTCTCTGTCTATCAAAAAAACTCTTTATTCTATGTCCATTAAACATGGGTTAATGACTTGACATAAATGTTTGTGTCTGGAATGATATTATTAAAAAATACATTAAAAATGCAATCCATACAGAACATGGCTTAAATACACCTCTCTTATGATGAGCATGTTTTTAACCCCCTTAAGCTAGCGTTTTTTAAAAAAGGTTGCCAGTCAGCGCCAGCATTTTTGATCATTTTCACAAAACGTTCATGGCCCCAACAACATATATATATATATATAATTTTTTATATATTGTTACTCCCCAACCCTGTGTGTGTGTACATTATATATATATATATATATATATATATATATATATATATATATATATAAAATATATATATATATAATATATATATATATATATATATATATATATATATATATATATATATATATATATATATATATATATATATATATGTACACACACACATATACACAGGGTTGGGGAGTAACAAAGTTACGTATTAGTTAGTTACGTATTTAAAATACTAAATTTGAATAACTGTTTTTCATTACATTTACATTTTAAATGGGTGGTAATCAAACTACAGTTACATCTGAAAAGTATTTTAGATTACCAAAGTGATTCCTTTAAATTTCAATATCATTTATTTAATTTAAACATTAATGTAAACCGCAATTGGTGATTCTCCTACTCTAACTGTTCTCAATTGTTTTCATGTTTTGTGATAGTTGTTTGTGAGACCCTTGTAATTTTGTAAAAAAAAAAAAAAAAAGAAAAGAAAGGGTAATTGTGACTTTTTATCTTACTATTCTGACTTTTTTCCTCGCAACTGCGAGATTTAAACTCACAATTGCATTTTATAAAATCAGAATTGGGAGCTATAAACTCACAATTGCAAGTTTTAAAATCAGAATTATATCTCAGTTCGGACTTATTGTCTTGCAATTCTGACATTTTTCTCAAAATTGAGTTTATAACTCACAATTGCAACTTTATATTATGCAATTCTGAGAAAAAAGTTATATGTTACATATTAGTAAGTATTTTAGATTAAGTTACAAAACTTGGGTAAACAAAATACATTACAAATTAATTTTTAAAGCATGTATTTTGTAATCTGTAGTGGAAAAACATTTTAAATGTAACCTACCCGGCCCTGTGTGGGAATATCTGAACATACAATATATCAAAAGAAAGAACAAAGCCTCTGCTTTAAAAAAAGACATTTCATTCGGCAACATTTGGCAGTTTTGATTTATAGGCTGTTTAATGTCTGATGATTGCATTATCTTACATGTGCATAAGCTAATGCTGTTTTTGGATCAGGTGATTCTGTACTCTTTCAGAAGATGCTTAATAGCACTACCTACTGTATAACAGTGGAAAAATGGATTGCCAGAAAACTGACATTTTTTTTGTGTAGCATATAGTCAAAATTGTCTAAGTGATGTAAAAGGCTTTAGCACCAGCAGCTTGGGATAAGTTTTGAAAATAATTGGTAAAGCAGTTTTGTTCTTTAATAATTTTTATAATTTGAAAAAAAAAGTATACTCATCATGAGTGTTAAAAGGTGCCCTAGAACTTTTTTTAAAAGATGTAATATAAGTCTAAGGTGTCCCCTGAATGTGTCTGTGAAGTTTCAGCTCAAAATACCCCATAGATTTTTTTTTATTCATTTTTTTAACTGCCTATTTTAAGGCATATTTAGAAACGAGCCGATTTCAGGTTGCGGCCCCTTTAAATCGCGCGCTCTCCGCCCCAAAGCTCTCGACTCTATCACACATAAACAAAGTTTACACAGCTAATATAACCCTCAAAATGGATCTTTACAAAGTGTTCGTCATGCATTCTGAAGGCATGCGTCGGATTGTGTGAGTATTGTATTTATCTGGGTGTTTACATTTGATATTGAATGAGTTTGAGGCTGTGATCTGTGGCTAACTGGCTAACACTACACTGTTGGAGAGATTTATAAAGAATGAAGATGTGTTTATTCATTATACAGACTGCAAGTGTTTAATAATGAAAATAACGACGGCTCTTGTCTCTGTGAATATAGTAATAAACGATGGTAACTTTAACCACATTTAACAGTACATTAGCAACATGCTAACGAAATATTTAGAAAGACAGTTTACAAATATCCCTAAAAATATCATGATATCATGGATCATGTCAGTTATTATTGCTCCATCTGCCATTTTTCGCTGTTGTCCTTGCTTGCTTACCTAGTCTGATGATTCAGCTGTGCACAGATCCAGACGTTAATACTGGCTGCCCTTGTGTAATGCCTCAATCATGGGCTGGCATATGCAAATATTGGGGTCATACATATTAATGATCCGGACTGTTACGTAACAGTCGGTGTTATGTTGAGATTCGCCTCTTTTCCGGAGGTCTTTTAAACAAATGAGATTTATATAAGGAGGAGGAAACAATGGAGTTTGAGACTCACTGTATGTCTTTTCCATGTACTGAACTCTAATTATTTAACTATGCCAAAATAAATTCAATTTTTCATTCTAGGGCACCTTTAAAACAAACAATTAAAATCGTTTCCTTTAATAGAAGCCAAGCTTCTCTTAAAGAAGCTTTGCTTCTATAAGAAATAAAATAAAATATAGCTAAATATTAGATGGAAAAAATGAAACTTAAATTATTTCTGATTTTGGTTTAAGTTCTTTAAGTATTATCATTGACCTTTATACAAAAAAGCCCACGTACAATATGTTTCCCAGAGTAACATAGTCTGAACCCCCCTCCCCCCAAAAAACAGTAAACCGAAACGTGAGTCACGTGACAATGGTCACAACGGCAGAGGAGAGAACGAGAGACAGGACTGCCGTTTCAGACATGTTTGGATGAGAACAAGACCAGAGGCCAAAAGATCCTCTGTTCCTGTGTGAATATGGTGTGTTAGGACAGGTGTACATGCTTTAAGTTCTCCCGACAATACCCTTCCTCTTTTCTGACACATTAGCCACAAAATGCACACAGACACACACACACACACACAGAGAAATGCAAAGTTGGAGGTTAAACGTACAGACAGACATGCTGAGTGAACATATATCACTTTCTGCCAACACATTCACACACATGCATAGATGCAAATGTAGGATGGCAGTAAATTCTTGACAGGCGTCAAAAAACCTGTTAAAATAAGTGTGAGTTTGTGTGTGTGTGAGCCAGAGAGAGTTATATGAATATGCTTGTGTGTGTGTGTAGTATATTTGTGCAGAGTGCAAACACTATAATGCTACTGAGGGCATGATGTGATGAAAACATACAATAGTTTTGCCAATATGAATCATCCACAGCGAAACTGTCAACAAGAAAAAGCTGCAACAATTACTTTACCATATAAGGGCAGTAGAACTTCAAACAACTTTACAATTCATTTCTTAAAGGGGAAGTTTATAATTTCTTATACAGCAGAATAAAATAAATGACTATTAAAACAGTGAAATGTTTATTTAAATATCCAGACCAGCCCAACATGGCAACACTGTCTCAGCCAATCGTGTGAGTTTAGGGCGGACTTGTCTGTGTGACAGACCAGTGGCAGAGAGGGGGAGGGTTCGGAAAACCAGTTTGAAAGCAGGCATTATTTTGCATTTCTGTTGTGCATAAATTATACAGTTTACCTTTAAAGGTGAGAGAACAATAGTTAACTTGAGGATTTGAAAAATAAGTACCCTACTTTGAACAGGTTTAAGGCTTATGTCTGGTATTTACCTGTCAGTGGGCTGCGTGGTTTGGCCCCAAGGTACGCCAGGTTGACATTAGCTTTGCGTCCATCAATAATAGGGTTGGGATCTTTACAAGCTCTCTCGGCTGCACTTTTATCTATCATTGTGACCTGAAAAGGAAAAAGAGATTTAAAATACAGACACAAGCTTATGAATGAGTGTAATTTATTGGCCATGCTAACTGATTTGATATTCAGGGTGTGTTCACACTTGTAGTTCGGTTCGTTTGGTTAATTTGGTCCGGACCAAAGAAGAAAAAAAAACATTTAGTCCTGGTCCGATTAGCGTTCAGATTGGCAATTTTATCACCGAACCAAAAGATACCGAAGCTTCAGGCATAGGGATACATTCACAATGTGATTGGTCGGATTTTATTACGTATTGCCTATTTTGAGACGGAACTTACCGAACATCCAAAACAATGCTGTGTGCTGAGGTAAATGCACTCGTTGTGTGTGCGTAGTGGTGCGTAGCCTGCATGTGATGGTATTTTGGCCAGCTGGGAACTCGTGAAGAGCTTATAACATGTGTAAAGTAGTCAAAACAGCGGTGGGAATCCATCCGTCACACACAAACGATCTGCTGAGACGCGCGTCTGATGCCTGTGATGGGCAAACTCACGACTATGACGAGAAAAACCGACATACGTGAGGATTCTGTCCATTTTAGGGTCTCGTCTTCCTGTTTTTGGTTCGGTTACATGTCTTTGGTCCGTGTTGCGTTCATATATCATTCGAACCGCACCAGAGTTCGCTTGGAAGTGGACCGAGACCCATCTTTTCAGCGGTTTCGGTCTGCTTGTTTGGTGCGCACCAGGGTTCGGGTGGCAGCGTTCACATATGTTCAAATGAACCGTACTAACAGAGCAATTGCACCAGGTTTCGGTTTAATCGAACTAAACATGACAAGTGTGAACGCACCCTTAAAGTAGTCATATTATTTTCTTTTCTTTTTTGTCATTAACCTTTTTTAAACAATATTTTATCATTCTATGACCATTTAAGCTCTATCTGAACCTTAGAATTAGTCTATTTTTGACCACTGTGCCTTTAAGTAACAGCACTGAGCAATTATCATGTCTTTTATGTTCAATATGTTAGTTTCATTTTAAATTCAGAACAATTTGATTTTGCAGTTTAGTCTCCATAAATCAATTTTTTTGTACTAGAGAGGAAATTTATACAACCTATATGTTTTAAATGATCAAACTCGTTTAACTCAAAAGATCAAGGAACATTTGATTCAGCATGAACCGTTCTACCTGAATTGAATAAAAACAAAGACGTGAGGTGACAGAGTTTTTGATATATATATATATATATATATATATATAAATTAGGGCTGTGAAAAATAACATGTTAATTTCCATGATTAATATTTTCTGTTTAACGCAGCATCTGTTTGCTTGTTTTTTTCTGCCATCCTTTAGCTAATGTTCCAGTATGTGTTCACGCTATCTGGGTTTCGCTCACCAGCTCTGCAATGTGAGAGAGCAGCCAACCAAGGACAGTCTGCATGCATCCTCTATATTCTCATACCCGATACAAGCACAGAAAGCAGCTTCAGACAGTGTGCCAGTACTGATTTGAGTTATCTGACAAGTCTTATTGCACTTGAATGGACAAAAACACACAAGATGATGTCAAAACGCCTGTTTTCGGCAAGTATCCTCATAAGCAAAATTTCCAATTTTGTGTGCCATATGCACACAAAATTGCCATATGCATCATATGTTCAGCCAGCTGTCTGTGGGCGTGACATCTGAGGCTGAGACAATAGGTGTGTTCGACCAAAGTCCCTTTAAGACATTTCACTCGGCGGCCATCTTTGAAACGCCTCTCGGGCATCCTGGGCATCACGCAATCTCTTTGAATGGGAAACATCAAATTCTCCAAAACTGTTCGCCAACCTTACAATTAAATTTCATATTTGAAATCACCAATGAAATCTAACAACAACCGACTCCTAAATTTAGTTTCTAAACGCTCGAATCATGACAAAAAAAATGTTTCAGGCTGGATCAAGCTAATGCGCATTCGCAGACCTAAATGCGCGTCTCTTCGGAGGCGCGCATCTGACTGTTTCTATAGAAACCGGTGATTCTAACGGCCGCTGAAGTGACGCGATGATTTTACCAGTCGGCGATTGGCTATTATTTAGAAGGCGGGACTTATTCTGCCATATTGCGCGTTACACTTTCTCCTATTCAAAACAATAAGAGTGACACGTCTTGTGTTATTCTGTAGTCTTTGGTTCAACTTGGAGCGGCGCTGCGCAGACCAATCGGAGTATGACATCAAGTTACCGCAAGAGTGATTTTAAAGTGTACAGAGCCGTCTGCTCTCAAATCACTTTCGCGGTACCTTGATGTCATACTCTGATCGGCCAGCGCAGCGCCGCTTCAAGTCGAACACACACAAGGAGAACATCGGATGCATGTCAGATCTATGTCATATGTGCATTAGCTCTTAAAGTGACAGCAGCTTAACAAACATGCTGCAGTCTGCCATTAATATTTAGAACAAAAGAAAAATAGAAAATCTCTCACTGCTCTTCATTGAATAACTTTTGTTGCTTTAATAATTATTAATATATATTTAATTTATACAGTGAAGACTATGCAGTGTTATTTTACATTTGATTACTTTATTCAATTTCTGTAGTATTTCTTACCTGAATAATGTTAGACATGCCTAAAAATCTTAAAGCGCTGTTTATTTTATTTGTATCTTTGTTAACTTTATATTAGTTAGGCTAGTAGTTTTTGTTGTGGTATAAAAATTGGAATTGAGAATTTTGAATGTTCACTGGTATGTAAAATGTTGGTATCATAACAGCCTTATTTATTAAAATACAAGGTTACAAAAACAATGAAAATAAAAAATATAAAATAAATATTTTTATCTTAAAGTATTTTTTATATACCATCTATGTTGTTTCTACATTAATTTGCAGATTCAATGTGTAACAAATGTTAATATTTTAGATTTTAAATATGTATGTTGCAATTAATTGTGATTAATGAATTCATTTTTTAAATCGATTGACAGCATTACACACATATATACACATATACATGAATGAATACATTTTTTTTTCTGCCCAAATGTAAAACTCACTTATAAACCCGAATAAATTCAGCCCAAATAGCCTCGATAACATCTTATGTCATCCTTAAAATATAATAAGTAATAAGTACACTCTTAGAAAAAAAGGTTCTTTGGGGTTCTATATAGAACCTTTTCTTCTAAGAGTGTATCCTTAAGCTATAAGTATTCTGATAATGGAATACTTCCTGACTAACAGTTTGAAACATGTCTGTATTGTGAAAAGTGCTATACAAATAAACTTGAAAAAAATAACCTCTTTGAAACGATTTTTATAGAACTATATGCAATAATAAACTCTGACATGATGTACCAATATTGAGTACAATGCAGTTCATTTTATCAACTTATCAAAAATACTGTTCTACTGTCTAATTAATGTGTTTTTTTTTTTTATGCCAAAAATAGGCTTTTGAAAAACACAATTAAATCTTTGCTGAATTAATCTTAAAAGAACAAGCATGGCATTAATATCATGCCAGTTTGCCTAACTAGAAGAGGTTTATTGGTGTTATAGTGAGGCAGTTAAGCAGCCTTAACTGCAGACTTGTTTTCACAGCTCGGGTCTCTGTGACAAATGCTCTTCCAGCAGGCTGCAATATTGCAATATTAGGTTTGAGCTGCTCATGGCTGCCTGGTCATGAATGCACAAACACACACACGCCCCACCCTGTGGAGACCCAGTGGCAGCTGTGTTCCCCAGGGCTGGTGGAACTAGAAATACAGCCAGAGCAGTAGCAGAGCGGTTAGGAAGAGAATTCATGGGATCTGGTTTCTGTCAGGTAAACACCAGAGTGTACGCTTCATTTCTGTAGTGCCCTTGTGTGGAGAGCGCCTCAGACTGAACATGAACAAAACAAGCACACACACACACTTACAGCTGCCACCATGTTATTATCTCAGTAGTCACAAAACGAGGCTAGCAAATGAGGCGACAAGCCTCAGTGAGCGTGTTGGGAAAACATTAGGGTTGTGTTGTAATCTTCTGGGAACTCTTCTGGTAACCCTCCCTCTTTTTTTTTATTCTAGAATACAGCTATTAAGACAAGGCCTCCCACACTGGGAGTGTATCAGCCAGCATATTAAAGACTATCATTCACGACAAAGCCACCAAAATTTGTCGCTCTCTCTTTTCTTTTACTTCCTTCCCCTTCTCACTCCCTTGGTTTATCTAATGTACATGTTTACACCTTAGCAGATGATGTGCCAAAGAAAAAAAAGCATGAAGTGAAACTGTGCGGCCTTATCTGTGCTTTCCAACTGCTTTTGAAGGCAAACCACGATACAGTTCTGAACCAGTGAACACAGACGATAGTAGAGAAAAAGAGAAAGAGATCTATTTGAACGAAACTCACAAAACCTGTCAACACGTGCAGATCATATTTCACCCCAAAAACCAACCGAAAAAAAAAATAAATCAAGATACTACATTGTACTTTTATAAAATGTGTAAGACAGGTCAGAGAAATTTGCATTGTAAAAGATTTGTAATGAAAAAGAACTTATTCTAATTACTTTTGTGTAAAACATTTAGATAATTATATGAATAATTATATTTGTAAATACAATAATAAAAAATTTGGAATTTGTTGAGCTGAGTTTAATTCATTGATGTAAATGATTAAATATGGTAATGTGTAATATAACTATATATTATATTATTATATTAAATTATCAGATGTAATAAATACCATTATCTGATCTGATAACATCAATTTACCATGTTACTGCCACAAGGGTTAAAAGATTAGTTCACTTTCAAATAAAATTTCCCTGATAATTTACTCACCTCCATGTCATCCAAGATGTTCATGTCTTTCTTTCTTCAGTCGAAAAGAAATTAAGGTTTTTGATGAAAACATTCCAGGATTTTTCTCCTTATAGTGGACTTCAATGGCCTCCAAACGGTTGAAGGTCAAAATTACAGTTTCAGTACGAACCAAAGCAGTGCCAGTTCCATTTTATCCATAAGCAGAATAGGGAAGGCGTAGGACATACAGCGTAAGCTTTTTTGAAGAATACGAAAGTGCGGTTTTGGCAGAAGCACTTAGAAGGCGATCATTTGTTTATATGTATATACAATTACATTTTTTTCGAAAATGACCAATCGTTTCGCTAGATAAGACCCTTATTCCTCGTCTGGTATCGTTTAAAGCCCTTTGAAGCTGCACTAAAACTGTAATTTTGACCTTTGCAGGCCATTGAAGTTCACTATATGGAGAATAATCCTGGAATGTTTTCATCAAAAACCTTCTTTTCGACTGAAGAAAGAAAGACATGAACATCTTAGATGACATGGGGGTGAGTAAATTATCAGGAAATTTTAATTTGAAAGTGAACTAATCCTTTAAAGGGTTAGTTCATCCAAAAATGAAATTTCTGTCACGCCCCCCCAGTGGTGAACCATTAAAATTTCAAAACACTTACAGCATAACAAAGCCTTGTTTACTGAAATCACGTGACTTTGGCAGTTTGGTACACGCTCCAAACCAAAAATGGAAAACAAAAGATTTGTAAAGCTTCGAAGCTTCATGAAGCAGTGTTTTGAAATCGCGCATTACTAGATATTGTTGAATAAAGTCCTTATTTAGTTTTTTTTTGCTGCACAAAAAGTCACTGTAGTCACATGAACTGTTTTAAATATATTTCTTTAGCAGCTTTCTGAGCATTTGGAAGTGTTAATTATCTTGTTGTCAATGCAGGCCTCACTGAGCCATCAGAATTTATCAAAAAATATCTTAATTTGTGTTCTGAAGATGAACGAAGGTCTTACGGGTTTGGAACGACATGAGGGTGAGTCATTAATGACAGAATTTTCATTTTTTTGGTGAACTAACCCTTAAAAGCTTGTATATGCAATGAGGTACAGTTGGATGCACAATATATCGGCCACCATATTGGAATCGGCCAATATATTTTCATTTTTAATGTTATCATTATCGGCCAGATAAGAAAATTTGGCCGATATATTAAAGCTGATAATGGATTATTTCTTTCAGCTGAGACACTTCAGATGCACACTGAGCACCATGATGGTTTTGATTTGCTGGAAATATGATTGGAATCACTTCAAAAAGTGCAACATGTGCAATGCAAGTCCGTCATATTAAGCTACATAAAACTATAATTGTGTGCATGGTTTTTAATGATGAAACTTTTGTTTTCGTAATCAGGCTCTCAAAAATTATATATAAAAAATTACATTTACATTTATTGGGCAATATATCTAGCCTGGGTGCCATCCCGAACCCCGCCCACAACATTTTTTGGACGGGAAGTTCGGTCTGGACTCGATCCATTGTGGAGTAATTATGCTCGGCTCCCAGAAGGCCGAGCCAATCAAATTGCCAGGGCGGGCTTTAATCGATGATGGACAGGCTATCTGCGGTTACGTAACCACCCACGTCATCAAAGAGCGCTTGGGTTGAATTGGTTTTCACCAATGATGACTGCAGCTGGAGAAGTAAGATGTTTAGATTCCGCTATCATGTCTGAAATAAAAGAAATCGACAGCGCATTCATTTTAAAAGACTAACAAAGAACCGCAATCAAGGCATTTGTCGATGGGAAAGATGTGTTTGCTGTCCTTCCAACGGGATTCGGCAAAAGTTTAAGTACAAGTTCAACATACGTCACTTGCTGCGTTGCTCTGATTGGTTGTAGGTCTATCCAATTGAGTGCAGAGTTTTTTTTTTACTGGTTCAGTTAAGACACGCCCCATAATTCAAGTGCAATGGAGCAGTATCAGACTCACATTCTGCCTAGAATATGAGTATGACGAAATCAGGCTACAATATATCGGTTATCGGCTTTTAAATATAAAGAATTATCGGTTATCGTCATCGGCCAAAATTTTCATATTGATGCATCCACAAGTTACAGTAAAGGTAAGATAATGCACTGACAAGGAAAGCCAATCGATTGATGTTATAAATGCAGTCAGATGTACTCGGCTGAATGAACGGTCATAGGGGGCTATTGCACCGAATAGTTCTTCGAAATCAGATATAGGAACTAGCCACTAGAATAGTTCCTCAAGAACTAATTTCTCCCCAAGGCCATGTTTCTGGTTGTATTCGCACCGGAAACGGGAACTCAAAAGCGGCCAACAGCAGCGACTTTAAGCGCGGCATTTACAAACGCTAAAAACCGGAGGATGGCGGATCCTGTGATCGGAGCTGTGTTTGTTGTGTGTCGTGGGTTTTGTGATAACAGAGATGGAATGTAAAAGCATAATCTACATGACTGAAAGAGTAAAAAGTGGGGCGAAATCTCCTTTGACAACATTCAGTATAACATAACATCGAGAAAAGAAAGAACACAACCCTGCAGACGACAGGTAAATGCCGTTGTCGCTGTTTTCCATATTCGTGAAGTAAATATGTTTACATGGCTTTTTAAAAATGCCGGGTGCAGGTGTTTGACATGCGTTTGACCAATCAACATACATTTATGTCACGGATAGTTCCTATAGCTGGTTTAGATGCGACTCTGAAGTAGGAGCTAATTTAGTTCCTCCAAAAGGAGTTCATAGAACTAAAATCGTTCCTTCTTGTGGTGCTAACACGGCAAAATCCGGGCACTTCAGCCAATAGTTCTAGGAACTATGAAAAGGTTCCTTGGGTGCGAAAGGCCCTATATAGGGCCATTCCTCCGGGCCCCTCATAACCTCCATATTAAACGAGCAGAGGTTGGCTTTGCAGCATATCACCGCAGATAAACCCTTGGACCGGACTACGCTTTCCACTTACAAAGCTTAAAAGAAGTATTTAAAAAGGGCCACTTCACAGAAATCTGAGACCCTGCCTTCAAACTTCATCCAAGAGGCTAAGAAGATAATTGATGACATGCTTTTTTAGAAATAATCCACTTATGGTCCCACATGTGACTCTCTCAACATCACACCCACGCACACTTGTGGAGCAATGCAATGTAAGAACATATTGTGCCCCTGAAAGGCTCTCAATATCTAAGGATTACATTTAAGATCCTTCAGCACTAAATCGGACTAGGTGGAAAAACATTAAAGCTTATTAAAAAGGGCTCATAATAAGCTTACAGATCATCATTTGTTACTAGGATATGATTTAAGGCAATTTAGAGCCATGTTGGAACCCAAACATGCAGTTCATTGTGCTGTAGGAGTTTCTATGTTAGATCTACGCTGGCTTTTGTTCCTCAGAACTGTAACAAAAGACATGCGCCAACGGCACGCGACGGTTGCATTGTCACCTGGAGACCGCACGAGCGATAGATTCTAGTGAAGTTCGACCCACTTCTGCGAATCGGTTCGTTTGGACAGTTCGTCAAAGAGCCGTTTGAAAGGACGAATTAAACGATTCTTTTATGTCAAAAATGCGTGTTGATAAAAAGCGGTCATGCAAAAGTAGAAAACAAATTAGTACTAGTTATTAGTAGTTACATTAGGTATTAGTAGCTCACTTTTTTGCCTCATTACGGGTCTGACATGTCCTTTAGCCTACCGGTTCATTGAGTCAGGAGACACAAACGGTCCGACTCTAACAATTCATTCAAGAGTCGGTCCACAACCGCTCAAAGTCGCGTTTGTTATTTTTTGTACGATCAAATCTGTTTTTTAAACTTCCATGACAATAACTAACACAGCCGATACAGTGCACATACTTAGTTAAACGCAGCGCAGAGTAAATTTGGACGGACTGAGTGGTTTAAAACCCAACAAAGACAAAGTGTTGTTCTTCGCGTTAATTGTACAAGCTGTTGAGAGTTAGCCTATTTAAACATTTATAACAACAACAACAACTGATATAAGATATTTGTACTTACAAAGCCATATCCTCTGGATTTCCCCGTCTGTCGGTCCGTTATTACCACGGCTTCGTCGATGTCGCCGAAAGTCTCGAAGTATTTGCGGAGCGACGCGTCCGTGGTGTGATACGGCAGACCGCCGACAAAGATCTTGGTGAAAGTCGTGTCTTTCTGAATACTGGGATACATCGTTTCCAACGTCCCATTCACGAACTGATGTAAAAGCATCGGGGCGCGAAATTCAGTGCAGTGTGGGTACGAAACGCGCGGGTTATAAATAAATATAAATAAACATAAATAACGAATGCCAGCTACTCTAACAATGTTTGCGAAGGCAGCGAGGTAGATAGTCCTTTGGCTTGGAAAAACAACTGTAGCTCCCGTTCTTCTCCGTCATGTGCCAAACTACTGCACTAGTCCATGACCGGAGAAACAATGACGGCAGGTGACTGACTGACGCTCGCGCAACTACAGCAGCTCCGCTCCGCGCGCGCAGCGCTCACACCTTCCTGCCTCCACATCCAATGCGATGCTCGTGAAATACACGGTACAACCCCTCCTATTCCTGACGTTCATAGACCCTTCCTCTGCCTCATGCCTCACCTTGTTTCCAAATTGCACCTGCCTTTGTTCTGTGCTTCTGAAGAAACTGTCGCTTTGCCTTTGGTTTCCGTGTGGTTTTGATGACAGACTACTCTATGTATATTCTCTAGTCCTATACTTGCAATGAATATTAGGTAGCCTATTTTTTTTTTACAACCTGGCGCAGTAGTATTTATTTGTGCAATTATCAACAGATCCCTTGAGATACCCATGTAATGCCCACTGTAAGTCAATGTTTCCAAGCATTATGTGTTTTTAAATGGTTGATATCATTATCTGGAGAGGGTGCTGTGGTGACCAATAGAAACCATACTGTACAGTCCAAAAGGGGTCTTAAAGTCTAATCTAAGACCAGAAATCTGCCAGAAATTGAAGTCTAATTCCTGAATGTAACATCTTGAAATGAAAATAATGCTTTCGGATTCTGATAAAAAGAAAAACAAAGGAAAATTATAGCAAGATTATAATAAAAAATTATATTTCAGATTCAGATTAAAGGATATTTTCACACCAATTATGCTGATTTTAACATTTACACTTAATCTTTTGTTGTTGTACATGCAATATAAAAATATTTTCACTATTAGTCTTTTAAAGCTTGGAAATTTTTAGAAGATATACTAAAAACAACAACAAAAATATGTTTGCATCATTTATTGAAAAGGCTGTCTGCACAAAAAAAACAACACAAAAAAAAAAAAAAAACATTCAGGCCTAAATTTATAATTTATGTATTTGGATTGCATATAAAATTGCGATCCATATGAAAAACATATAGCATAAACAAAGAAAGTTAGTGTGATACATATTTATCAGTGAAACGGGTAAGATGCACTCAAAAAGGCCTAGTTTATTATTAACTGTTTGAATCTATTTAATTTTATTTAAATAATCATATTTGCATTTATTCAAATTAATTAGCATAAATACGTTCATTGTGAAAACAATTACATTTATTCAGTTATAAGGTATGAGCACGGTTGAAACAAAACTACATGTGGAACAAGCATTATTCAATTAGTTACAATGTGTGAGATTGAAATATATTTGAATTACTGATGATAAATATAGAAACCTGGTTACTGTATATTTAATACGCATTCAGTTTGTTTTTCTGTAGTATTAGTACTACAGAAATCTTACCTGTTTCATTTATGTATGACTGACAAATATGCATCACATAAAAGGGTTAGTTCACCCAAAAATTAAAATGATCCCATGATTTACTCACGTTCAAGCCATCCTATGACTATCTTCTTTCAGACGAACACAATCAGAGATATATTAAAAAATATTCTGCCTCTTCCAAGCTTTATAGGAGTGAATAGTTTCTAGTTTATAAAGTTATAAATATGGGCTTCAGAAGGCCTTTATTAACCCCCTGTATTATTCATATGGATTAATTTTATGATGGATGGATGTGCTTTTTTGGGTTTAAAAATCACAGTTACTATTCACTCCCATTATAAAGCCTGGAGGAGCCAGAATATTTTTTAATGTAACTCTGATTGATTGTGTTCGTCTGAAAGACCACCTCGGATGGCTTGAGGGTGAGTAAATCATGGGATCATTTTCATTTTTGGGTGAACTATCCCTTTAAGTTTATTAGTTTATGTTAAAATCAAACACACGTGCAATTCAAACACACAAATGTTAAATTTAGGCTTAAATACTTTTTTGAGTGAATATATTTTGAAACTGTCACAAGGAAACTATCTCTCTGGACCGCTATTAATCGCTCAGTTATTTGGTTTTCGGCCAATGCAAACAATCTCAAAATGACCAAAGATCGGCCTAGTATAATCAGGCTATGACGGGTCTATCACTAATCTCAGCACAGTACTGTAGGTTTGAATTCACAGTCTTCGCCTGGTTGGTGGCGAGTCGTCCAGTGTGAGGAGGCAGCAGGGTCTCCGTACAGTAGTGGCTCATGAGCTGATTTGCCGTCTGTGGCAGCAGTGACCTTCCAGCTGTAAGTGAATGCAGGAAGTGACTGGGCAGTGGCCTCAGGTGACCCGCTGCCAACGGCAAGAGCCAACATAATGACCTGCCATATCCACAGACTTAGTAGTTGAAGGAAAAACAAGGGTTACACTTTATTTTGATAATCTATATTTTAGACATTCTACTAACTGTAAGTAACTGCATGTCAACTGACTCTCATTAGAGTATTAGTTAGCAGAATAAGTTCAAAATAAAGTGTGCTGCTAGTTGACATGTAGCTACAAAGTTACTTATAATCTAAAGTGCGCAAAATGTCGAAATAAACCAAAACAAGTCACATTTATTATAGAATATTTATGAATTTTGATTATAGACTAAGGTCAAGGGGTTTTTGTGCACTTTTTTTGTGCCAGGGATGTATTCGTTGTTCCTTAATCTAAGGTGGGAATTTGATATGATGCTTGAGCAAGGGGTCACTCAGCATCAAAGAACTCAACACCAATCTGTCAGTCACTCACATACAGCCATTTACATTTACAGTGTAGCCTTATGTGGCAACATTAACACCCTTGACACTCTGGTCACAGGAACCACAGGAACTACAGCTCTGGCCTGAAGGCTAGTAAAGGAAACGTTTCTCACGCCTGCAGCTAGCAAGTCTGAAGAGGAGAGTGATGAAAGAAAAAGGAACAAACGTTTGAAAATAGTTGCAGGAGGGACATATATGACAGATTAAAAGCATCCTTTTTGACTAACCAGTCACATTTTTGCATTCAGCGTTTGATATGTGTACATTCTTGTGATGTCAGGAAGACATTTTTCTTAGTTGCCTATGCAGATTTTGTTGGGCCTTTTTCTTTTTGACAAAACTGATATTTTTTGTATCATTTATGTGCTATTATAGTGTTTCTTAATATTTTGAATTAGATGTTATTTTTATATTTTCAGTTTTTAAAAAATGTCATTTTAATTTCCGAGTTTTAGTAATTTAGCTTTTGCCAATTTTATTTGTTTTTATTTCTGTTCAGCTAGTTTTTCAGTTTTAGTAATTTTACTAAATATTACTTATTTTATTTCACGTAGTTGAAAGCACAACATTTCTAACTTTCTATGTTTTTCATCTAATATTTATATTTAATTTTATTTCAGTTTTATTTCAATTAACCTCAGTGTTTTTTTTAAATAGTTTTAGTGTTAACAATAACAACAATGCAAAACAATTTGGGTTTCTTTCACAACTTGATGTCCAATGTAAAACCTGGGTTTTTTAATCAAAATCAGCTGAGATTCAACGATTTAATTAACAATCTTTTTATTTGTAAGCCTTAAAGGGACAGTTCCGCCCAAAATAATTCTTGTCTTCATTTACTCACTCTCATGTCATTCCAAAAACTGTATGATTTGTTTATACTGTATAGAGCAAAAATAATAATAATAATAATAATTGTTTTGGTCCCCATTTTGAGGACAAATACAGTAAAACCACCCTTCATAATATGTGACCCTGGACCACCAAAACAGTCATAAGGGTCAATTTTTTTAAATTTAGATTTATACATCATATAAATAAGATTTCCTTTGAGGTATGGTTTGTTAGGATAAGACAATATTTGGTCGAGATATTTGAAAATCTGAAATCTGAGGGTGCAAAAAAAAAAAAAAAATCTAAATATTGAGAAAAATTGCCTTTAAAAGGTGCCCTAGAACCCTATTTCATAAGGTGTAATATAAGTCTAAGGTGTCCCCTGAATGTGTCTGTGAAGTTTCAGCTCAAAATACCCCACAGATTTTTTATTATACAATTTTTTTTTACTGCCTATTTTGGGGCGCAATTCAAAATGTGCACATTCAGTGCGTGTCCCCTTTAAATGCTCGTGCTCCCCGCCCCCGAGCTCGCGACTATAATACATTGCATAAACAAAGTTCACACAGCTAATATAACCCTCAAAATGGATCTTTACAAAGTGTTCCTCATGCAACATATCAGATCATGTAAGTATAGTATTTATTTGGATGTTTATTTGATGCGGAATGAGTTTGATAGTATCTAGGCTGCGGCTAACGGGGCTCAAGCTAACATTATAAATCTCTCCAACAGTGTGTAAAGAGTGAAGTTGTGTTTATGAACTGTAGGCGTTTGAAAATGAAAATAACAACATGGCTCTGATCTCTGTTAATACTGTAAGAAACAATGGTAACTTTAACCAACATGGTAACGAAACATTTAGAAAGACAATTTAAAAATATCACTAAAAATATCATGATATCATGGATCATGAACAGTTATTATCGATCCAGCGCCATTTTCGCTATTGTCCTTGCTTGCTTCACAATACCTGCAGAACGTCTGATAATTCGGCTGTGCAGCTCCAGACTTTAATACTGGCTGGAACATGGGCTGGCATGTGCAAATATTGGAGGTGTACATATTAATGATCCCAACTGTTGCATCACAGTCTGTGTTATGTTGAGATTCGCTTGTTCTTCAGAGGTCTTTTAAACAAATGAGATTTACATAAGAAGGAGGAAACAATGGAGTTTGAGACTCACTGTATGTCATTTCCATGTACAGAACTCTTATTATTTAACTATGCCGAGGTAAATTCAATTTTCAATTCTAGGGTGACTTTAAAGTTGTCCAAATGAAGTCCTTAGCAACACATATTCAATCACATATATTTATGGTAGGAAATTTACAAAATCGATCATTTTGACCCATACAATGTATTGTTGTGGCTACAAATATGCCTGTGCGACTTCTGACTGGTTTTATGGTCCAAGGTCACATATCTTCTTCTGTGTTCCCCAGAAGAAAGGGTGAACTAACCCTTTGATATGCGTCATTTCAGTGAACATTTAGTGTGTACTTTTGCATCGCTTGCCCTCTATACATCAGAATAAACTTCACGCACAATGCCAAGTTCCAGTGTCAGTGTAATATGCCACAGCAACAATGGTGCAAGTCACAGCGAGGCGCAGACAGGCTCCACATTATTGTGCTGCATTCAGCTCCTCTCTCTTGCCTGAGCAATTGTGTCTTACAATCCAGTTGTTTTGACCTCAGCGCTCTTGAAGACAGACAGGATGACAAGTAAAACATCTTGAGAGGTTATATGCCCAGTATACAGTAAGGCTTAGGACAAATATGTCGAGAATAGCTGGACTTAGTTAGGAGTGACTTTATTGGCACGTGTTTGCTAAGTATTAAGGCTTTGGTGTTAGAACATTGATCGAGATCTCACACCCTCTCCAGCCTCAAAGACTGTAACGTGCAGATGTTCACACCTCTGAAACCTGAAAGGGACTGAAAGACCCTTTGTCTGCAGACAAATGTCTCCATCCAATGACTTCAACCCCCAACTCAAAAGTACTGCAGAGACCTTCTTATTTATAGGGCTTTAGATTTTAATATAGTGGTTAGTAAGTGCTACTATCCAAAGTTCTGGCATCAATCTAGGAGTAGGAAAGGGAAAGTAACACAAGTTAAGTCAGACAGCAGGTGAACTGTGGAGAGGAGAACACCATAATTCCTGTCTTGTTTTCCCTGTATTGTGTTGTGGACTCTTATTTTGATGTTTAGTTTTGTTCCTGTGTTCTCATTTCCTGTGTTTAGTTTCAGTTTGCCTTGTTAGTTTCCATAGTTTTCATCATTTGTTACCATGGCTACTCATTGCTTTCGCCTGAGAGCCGTTGCGGTTTTCATTATTAAACACTTGCAGTCTGTATAATTCATAAACACAACTTCATTCTTTATAAATCTCTCCAACAGTGTAGCATTAGCCGTTAGCCACAGATCACAGCCTCAAATTCATTCAGAATCAAATGTGAACATCCAAATAAATACAATACTCACATAATTCGACGCATGCATGCAGTATGCATGACGAACACTTTGTAAAGATGCATTTTGAGGGTTATATTAGCTGTGTGAACTTTGTTTATGCACTGTTTAAGGCAAGCACCAGCTCCGTGGGCGGGGAGCACGAGCATTTAAAGGGGCCGCAACATGAATCGGCGCATTTCTAATTATGCCCCAAAATAGGCAGTTAAAAAAATGAATAAAAAAAAATCTATGGGGTATTTTGGGCTGAAACTTCACAGACACATTCAGGGGAAACCTTAGACTTATATTACATCTTGTAAAAAAAAAAAACGTTCGATGGCACCTTTGATTAACATTCATGACAGGAATTTTAGGCTGCTGTCACTTTAAGACCGAATACGTGGATCCAAAATACTGTTACAGTTTTCTTCTCAATTGTTTAGTTCACCTAAGCCATAAACAACTGTGTTTACGAGGAAACTTGTAACGATAATTTTGCATGTATAGCACAAATAGACCCGGAAAAGAATGGCATTCAGTGTTCACGTGCATCTGTGTGGCTCCGTGTGTGAGTGTGCAAAGAAAACAGCCGCACGTTCAGAATTGAGCTCTCTTTCGTGCCTTCTTGAGCCCAAATAATTTAAAATTGATAGAATGCTTAAACTGACAGAACCTAAAACACGTTTAAATGATAAACTTTAATTGTATGATGGTCAAACTTTGCAATTTGCAACTCTGCAATCCGAGAATCACGTGCATTTTGAACCGTGGTGTCTGGTCCATACGGATTGGACATTCGATTTCGCTGC
Source organism: Chanodichthys erythropterus (assembly GCF_024489055.1). Taxonomy (NCBI): domain Eukaryota; kingdom Metazoa; phylum Chordata; class Actinopteri; order Cypriniformes; family Xenocyprididae; genus Chanodichthys; species Chanodichthys erythropterus. The sequence continues at coordinate 12,413,317 of NC_090240.1, forward strand.
TAAAGCGATATATTGTGCAGCCCTAACCCTAATCCAGCTTCGCCAAGGAACTCGCTCACTCAAGGACCACATTAGAGACTTTCTGGACAATGCTAATCTTACTAACCTCCCAGACTTTGCTCTGATTGACTTCCTTTTGCCATGGACTAAATAACCCATTACAATCCACACTTATTCATGATGGTCCTCAAGGATCGCTGAGTGAGTTCCTAGATTACGCCCTTTGGAGATGTGGTTCCCCTTTCACTATGGGGGAAATGGAGGACCCTTCCCCTAAACAATTTTTTTTGATGCCATGTGCCTCTAGATTTGGTAGCTGTCATGGCCACTAAATAAGAATCCCTGAAAGCTAGCGTGAGGCAGTCGGCACTGGCATCCAAACTGGCGGAACCCCCATGATGTTGGCCCATGCAGCTAAGAAAATGTCTCGGGGGGTCCCCGAGACCAAAGTCCAGTGGTCCAGAGTCCAGTGGTCACAGTGCACCCAAGTCCAGTGGTCTCAGCGCATCCAAGTCCAGTGGTGCCAAGTCCAGTGGTCTCAGCGCATCCAAGTCCAGTGGTGCCAAGTCCAGTGGTCTCAGCGCATCCAAGTTTGATAGTCCCGGAGGTCCAACTGCCATTGGCTGCACTTTCTGTAATGGCAACCGCCATCTTGTTTGTGTGGGCCATACACACTACTCCTGTTCCCCTCGAGGTGGTGGCGTCCGCTGCAGCGCCTCCCAAAGCGTCCACTACAGTTCCTCCTGAGGCGCAGGCTGCTAAAGCTCCTCCCGAGGCGGAGGTTCTCTAAGGCTCCTCCCGAGGCAGCCCCGTCCGCTACAGCTCCTCCCGAGGCAGTGGCATTCACTGCAGCTCCTCCCGAGCTTCGCTTTTGAAACGCTTTTGAATCCAACATCAATGTCATAAGCCAGGCAAAGGATCAAAATACTTGCAAAATCCACCAGGAACAGGAAACAAGAAACCAGGGAGAGTACTCAGATGAGCAGAGTGACAAAAACAAAACCTTGATCAAACAGACTGAAACAAACCATGACTAAATAGGCAGAAACTAATGACATAAATCAAAACAGCTGTGTGCAATGAACAGAGATGATGAGTCCAGAACAAAGGGATTATGGGAAATAAAGTCCTAAGAGTGATTAATGTGGCACTCCAGCAGGTGATCATGACACTGACATGCATCATACACAACTCTCTGCAATCTGTAATTAAAAATCTGTCTTTAAAAATAGTTTAGCAATATGAATAAAATGTGCTTTGTGATCACATGATCAAGCTCCATTAATATCCTGTGGATTGTCTCTAAAGCCTGAAATATGGAACATGTCAGAATTAATTTTTAATGGAAGTTTATTGAACCTAAATCTAATATATATATATATTTTAGAATCATATCCGATATATCAGGCTTTTAAGGCTCATAGTGAGTATATGGAGCTCATACATGAAGGGGGAAAAAACCACTCAATATTATTCAGAAGCCTGAACTGAGCAAAAACATGCAATTTGGTGCAGTTGCTGAAATTTATATGGCTAAAAAGTGAGATGAAATTCTGATAGCTTGTAATGTACCAGTATAGCAGATTATTTATGTAAAATGCATATAAATATCAGTTGTCACTCTATATCTTCCAATAATATGTCATATTAAGATAATATTTAAATACTTAGTTTTTACATTTATGGATAATCAAGTAAACCTAAGTTGTTTGTCTAGTACGTGTTCATTTTGAAATAGGCTACTTTGAACACTAGCCTATAGCTACATTTTGAAAACTTTTTAAAAAAGTATTAAAGATTTTACAGCAAAAATACACAGGTACCATGACCTTTTAAAAAAAGATACTAAAAGCGTTTTACTTGCTAACAAAGTAGGTATAAAAAACCATCAGACGACAGAATGAATGTAGTAAAATGTATACAACAGAATTTCGATGTTCATAATTTAGAAATAATGCTTGTAAAATAATTTGATGATTTGAAATTTGCGTATCAAATATGATGCCGTTTAAACTTGTCCATTGTCGTGTTTTTCAAGAGCCGGTAGGCTGAAGTTTGTCGTGTTAATGTTCTCTGAATTAAACAAAAAATGAATAAACCGCGCCCCCTCGCGCTAAATAAGCGTCATTACCTTCATGAGCCACAGGCTTGTTATCAAAAGCGCTGTGGCGACTCATTTATTTACCTTTAAAATAAAATCGCATGGAGGCAATGCATCCACATTAATAATGTAATAACGTCGTTGAAATTATAATAAAGATAAATACAAAACCACTTGTTTTGCTATTGAATGTAAGAATATTGCTTCAAAATGGTTTCAGTAAATTGGACACCAAAAAAGTGTTTTTGCCATCTTGTGAGCCAAACTGGTCAAAATGTTTAGAGCCCAGGTTCACAGACAATGCTTAAGCCTAGTCCCAGACTAAAATGCATGATTGAGCCGTTTTAACAACAACAACAACAACAACAAAAAATTCACTGACATCTTATGCCAGTGTCATTGTTTTGTCTCAATATGTTGTTGACTGAATGCTTTCTAAACTATACAAAAATGTCAGTTTTGTCTAGCTGAATGAGCTTTTTATGTACTCTTCCACAGCAATCAACCGTGAATTTTTAGTTTTCATGTAACACATTCTAGAAAAATAAATGTACTGTATAAATACAAATGTTTTATTACAGTATACTGCTGTTTTTGGGTGTGACGATCCTCAAAGTTCAAATATGGTAGTGATTGTGATGGGCGAACCTCCATATTTCCAAACTTGATGGGTTCATTGGTAATATTGTGTTTCCTATTTCATTACAATGGTGGGCCATTTGCCAATTTAACATCACAAACATTCCATCTCATTCCATATGGAATACACATGAATGCAGGGCAGGATTTGACCTACAAATGACCTCAACTAGAACATTATGGAGTAGTACAAAAATCTGATCTTCGATCACCCTACAATCCATCATGCTCTTTAAAATCACTGTAGGAGCCATTTCAATGTAATTCCTGTTTTGTCCATTAGGTGTCACTCTAATGTGGCTGTATATTTAGAGCACGGTGTTAATGAAACGACAGGTGTGTTTGGTGGCTGAGAGGCAAACAGTTTTGACTGTGTTAAGCCATACATTGTTTTTACTGCTCAAATGACTGCTTGCGTGGATATGGATTATGGATAAAGTGTTCTGTCTGCAAGGTATGAACTTTATGCTGAAAAACGAGAGCTCACAGGAAATTGATTGAAGCAGTGTTTATTGACTGGATCAAAATAAAGACACAGTTTGCATTTTAAAGGTGCCCTAGATTGTTTTTTTACAAGATGTAACATAAGTCCTAGGTGTCCCCTGAATGTGTCTGTGAAGTTTCGATTTTTTTTAATTAATTTTTTTAACTGCCTATTTTGGGGCATCATTAACTATGCACTGATTTTTTCAGCACGGCCCCTTTAAGAGATGCGCTTCCTCTGCCACACGAGCTCTTAACTATATATACATCGCATAAACACAGCTAATATAACCCTCAAGTGGATCTTTACAAGATGTTCGTCATGCATGCTGTATGCATGCTTCGAATTATGTGAGTAAAGTATTTATTTAGATGGTTACGTTTGATTCTGTGTTAGTTTGAGGCTATGCTCTGTGGCTAACGGGCTAAAGCTAACATTACACACTGTTGGAGAGATTTATAAAGAATGAAGTTGTGTTTATGAATTATACAGACTGCACGTGTTTAAAAATGAAAATGGCGACTGCTTTCGTCTCTGTGAATACAGTAAGAAACGATGGTAACTTTAACCTCATTAAACAGTATATTAGCAACATGATAATGAAACATTTAGAAAGACAATTTACAAATATCACTAAAAATATCATGATATCATGGATCATGTCAGTTATTATTGCTCCATCTGCCATTTTTCGCTGTGGTTCTTGCTTGCTTACCTTGTCTGTGCACAGATCCAGCCGTTAATACTGCCTTTCCTTGTCTAATGCGTCGAATGGGCTGGCATTATGCAAATATTGGGGTCATACATATTAATGATCCCAACTGTTACGTAACAGTCGGTGTTATGTTGAGATCCGAGTGTTTTCCGGAAGTCTTTTAAACAAATGAGATTTACATAATAAGGAGGAAACAATGGGGTTTGAAACTCAATGTATGTCTTTTCCATGTACTGAACTCTTGTTATTCAACTATGCAGATGTAAATTCAAATTCTGATTCTAGGGCACCTTTAACATCTGCGTGTATGGACTTAATGGGCACGCGTGTTTAACGTGCTTTCTTCTGCCACCGACACCAGCGGACTAATGGAAGGCCGTAATATTAGTCAAAACTGTGCTTCACAAGTAAGTGAGCATGTTAATTTAAGGATCTGCTGCTATGATTGTCGAATTTGCCGCAAGAAAACTGTGAGCTGGACGTGGACGACACTTTGAAAACGGAGGCTTCGTTGAGTATGAATCTCAGTGCGACGTGTAACTGTTTCAAGGACATTGGATTTCGTTGTGGAAACCTGAGGACGAGCTGAGGATTGTGGATTATCCGCGGTTCCTGGTGGATTCGGTTTGTTGTTCTTGGCGGATTCAGTTCGTTGTTCCTGGTGGATTCATGGTGCGTGGTGGATTGCTTCGCTGTTCCTGGTGGAGTAGCTTCCGCTGGAATATTGCAAACGCGCTGGATTTAAAGGTATTGTTGCAACAAAATGATTAATGGCCATTCATTCAGTGTGCACAAAATTCGCGTAAATCCAATGCATTGGTTGCAAAAGGTTTAAAAACATTTCTTTCTTTTGCTTGGTATAAACGTGTGTAAAATGGATAAACAGTGTTTTCCTGCGGAGGAATCCGCTGTAACAGAACAATAGCCTTGTAATGAAAATGAGCCTGAAAGGCAAAAGAGGCCAACTAAACTTACAGCAAAGGCTTTGGTGGAAAAACTTGATTCATTACAAAAACTGAGAAAAGCAAAGCTGAACAAGGCACACAAATTGATTGAGACTGTTAAAGGGTTGATGCAAGCTAACAAAGAATATGAGTCTGAGGTACGAAACATGTATATGAACTTCAATGAGTTGTGTTTAGAAGCTAAGGAAGCACATGAATCATTGTTAACTGTGTTACCTGACAGTGAAATTGAAAAACATGATATATGGTTCAAGGCGAAAATGATTCCAATTAATGAGTTAATGAGTCTGAACCTGTAATGTCTAAAGGGGTTGATGTAAATGTGAATGATGATGTTGTTCCAGAGGACAGTGTTTCAAATGTATCAAAGGTTACCACTGTTTCTAGTAAATGTAGTTCAAGCAGCAGTAGTTCTTCCACTGCTTCAGCACGTATACAGGCCAAAGCAGAGAGAGCTGCACTTGTAGCACGTGCCACTGCGTTAAAGACTAAACATGCACTTGAAACACAACAGGAGGAATTGAGGAAAACAATGGAACAACTTGAATTGGACGCTGAGATTGCAGCATCTACTGCAAAAAATGCTGTTTTGAGTACAATTGATGGGCATAGTAAATGTTCATATGCTAGTAGTTTACATTCTAAAGAAAAAAGGTTATCAAGGTCTCAGATTTCAAAGGATGTAACAGGAAATGAAGTTCTTGATTCTACAAGACCAAAGGTGTTGAATCCACAAGCTACTGAATATGTGCCTAAGAATCAAAAATCAACGGATGCAGCTGGAGTTATCAGCAGCGTTCCATCACAATCAGTTGGTGCTTCATGTAATGTCACAACACGATCAACATTTAAGCAGCCTAAAAGGAGTATGGACCACTCAAGAAAGCAGTACTTACCAACCGCATGACTTGCAATCCTTTGATCAAAACTCCAGAGGTAATATGGCAACATCCCAAGCTTTGAACTGTCTTCCATCTCAAGGTGAACCTTTGTATGAGATTCTGAAAAGACAGGAAGAATTAACTACATATCTGGTACATCAAGCTCAACCTAACATGCTTCCTAAAAGGGAGATCCCAATCTTTGATGGTAATCCACTTCAGTACGTACCATTCATTCGAGCTTTTGAGCATTGTGTTGAAGAAAAGACTCGCAATAAAAGAGACTGCTTGTATTTTCAGCAATGAGCAATTCACCATAGGACAACCTAGAGAGCTGGTTCAGAGTTGCCAATATTGTGATCCAGATGTGGGCTATTCTTTAGCCAGGAAACTTTTGAAAGAGCAATTCGGTAACGAGTTTGAAATTGCTGCTTCATATATGGAGAAGGCTTTGAGTTGGCCGTTACTAAAGAATGAGGATGCACAAGGTTTACATGCATATGCATTGTTTTTACGTGCATGCTTATATGCAAGAGCTTAACATGCCAAACAATATGAGAACCGTGGTAATGAAGCTACCTTTCAAGATGAGAGAACGTTGGAGAGAAAGCGCTTGTGAGATTATGGAGCTGAATCAAGGTAGAACTAAGTTCTCACATGTTGTGGAGTTTATTGAACGACAGGCAAAGATGGCATCAGATCCTGTCTTTGGATGTATTCAGGACAAACAACCAACTGCAGTGAATCCAAGCAAACCATTTAAAAGAAATAGTTTTGCTACAAATGTTGTTACTTCAGGTCTAAGGAGACATGTAACACCACAACAGAAGGATCATTCCGTGTATGAGATAAAGGACAAAAGATCTTGCTTGTTCTGTTCTGGCGGTCATGAGTTGAAAAGATGGGATGTCTTTGAAAGAAGGTCCCAACGTGAAAAGCTTGACTTTTTGAGAGCGAAACAAGTTTGTTTCAGCTGTTTGGAGACTGGACATGTAAGCAAGGAATGTGACAACCGCCTTTTGTGTAAAGTGTGCAATCAGACACATCCTTCAGTGTTGCACATACATCGCAAACCAGCTATGGAGGATAAGGAACAAAGGAGCAGTTTAATTTCTGCACAAACTTGTGGACATACAGGGGCCGGTAATTAGAAGTGCCTTCTGTCAATTATTCCAGTGCAAGTAAAATCAGCCAAAGGAGACAAACTGATTCAAACATATGCTTTTCTGGATCCTGGGAGTTCAGCTACTTTTTGTTCAGAACAATTGATGAATGAACTGAACATCAGAGGTAAAAGGGTCAACATTTGTCTGCGTACCATGGGACAAGAGCAGTCCGTATCTTGTAATGCTGATACTGGCTTAGAGGTTGGTGGAATTAACAGCAATTGTTTCTTTGCACTTCCTGAAGTCTATACTCAGAAGAGAATGCCTGTCATCTCAGACAACCTTGTAACACAGGAGGAAATATCCAAATGGCCATATTTGGACAGAGTAAAAATCCCACACATTGAGGCTAATGTTGATTTGCTTATTGGAGTCAATGCATCCCAAGTGTTGGAACCATGGGAGGTAATAAACAGCTGTGGTAATGGACCATATGCCATTAGAACCCTATTGGGGTGGGTTGTTAATGGACTTTCAGAGAAAAGCAGTGACTGCAGGAAAGGTACTGGTACACCTTCTGTTACTGTCAATAGGATTTCTGTTGAAAGGCTTGAGAAATTGCTTCAATATCAGTACAATCATGATTTTAGTGAAACCAGTGTTGATGAGAGGATCCAGAGAGGATCAGAGGTTTCTGAAAATAATGGACAAGTCTTGTAAGGTACAAGATGGACATTACAGTCTCAGGTTACCCTTTCGAACTGATGATGTGTTAATGCCCAACAACTTGTGTATTGCAAAACAAAGGTGCAACAGTTTGAAAAGAAAACTTGAAAGTAACATACAGTTTCATGAGGAATATACACGTTTCCTTTCTGAGGTTCTGAATAAAGGGTATGCTGAAAAGGTGCCTGAAGACCAGGTCAATTGTGATGATGGTAAGGTGTGGTGTGTTCCACATAATGGAGTTTTCCATCCAAAAAAAGGAACCTTGAGAGTTGTATTTGACTGTGGGGCAACATTTAAGGATACATCACTCAATAAACAACTCTTGCAAGGTCCTAACCTTACAAATTCACTGTTGGGTGTTCTTATACGATTCAGGCAGGAACATATAGCCTTAATGGCTGACATTCAAGCTATGTTTCACCAGGTCAAGGTGTCGGATGAGGATGTTGATTTTCTCAGATTTCTATGGTGGCCTGATGGAGACTTGGGACAGCAGCTGTCCACTTACCGAATGACAGTTCACCTGTTCGGGGTTGTATCCTCTCCAAGTTGTGCATGTTATGCATTGAGACAAACTGCAAATGACAAACACACTTTTCAACAGAAGAGATTAAAACAGTCTTTGAAAGTTTCTACGTGGATGATTGTTTAAAGAGTGTTTCCTCGGAGGAGGAAGCTACTGTCATGGTACAGGATCTTACTGCTCTTTGTCAAAAGGGTGGTTTTTGTTTGACCAAGTGGAGTAGTAACAGTCGAAAGGTATTGCAATTAGTCCCAGAGCAATACAGAAGCAAAGATATTCAATGTTTGGATCTAGATCAAGATAAGTTACCTGTGGAAAGGACTTTGTGTCTTCAGTGGTGTACAGAAGTTGATGCATTTCAATTTGGAATGCAGCTTAAGTCCCAGCAATGTACAAGAAGAGGGATTTTGTCTACGGTCTGTTCTGTGTACGATCCAATGGGGTTTCTTGCTCCCGTTATGTTACCTGTTAAGTTACTTTTGCACGTGTTATGTAGACAAAATCTGAGTTGGGATGATAACATATCCCCGATACTTCAAACACAATGGAATAGTTGGATTTCTGATGTGGATAAGGTAACAATTTCAAGTGGATCGATGCATAAAACCTAAAGATTTTGGACAAATTGTACATGCCTGTTTGCATAATTTTTCAGATGCATGTGAAAGGGGGTATGGTGTGGTTACTTACCTCAAGTTGACCAACAGTAAAGATGAAGTGCATGTTACATTCTTGCTTGGTAAGGCCAGAGTTGCACCGCTTAAACCGATAACCATTCCTCATCTGGAACTAACGGCAGCTGTACTTGAAGTAAAGGTGGACCACATGTTGCGGAAGGAACTAACACTTCAGCTGGAGACTTCAATTTTTTGGACTGACAGTCAGACTGTGCTTAAATACATTAAAAATGAGAATAAGCGTTTTCAGACTTTGTGGCAAATGGGGTCTCTTACATAAGGGACAGGACGCTACCTCAACAATGGAGATATGTTTCCACAAAAGAGAATCCTGCGGATGATGCGTCACGTGGAATGCAGATTAAAACCTTTATGCAGAATAAACAATGGATTAAAGGTCCTAGTTTCCTTTGGACTACAGAAGATTATCGATCACCTCAAAAGGAGGAAAATATTCTAGAAAATGATCCAGAGATTAAAAAGGAACATAAGGTAAATGCTGTGGTTCTGCAAATGACACACAATCCAACCAATTATTTCATCACTTACTTCTCGGAATGGAAAAAACAAAGTGGCCGTTGCTTGGATGCTTAAGTTGAAAAAACTGGTGAACAAACTACGTTTCAAAAGAAAACAATTACTGTCATTGGGAAATTATTGTAGTGCTACTATAGATGTACAGATGAGTCTGTTCAAAGCAACTCAAGGTGGACAATTTTTGTCCTTGGAGGATCTCTTTGAAGCTGAAATGGCTATCGTTTGCTTCAGTCAACAACAGCAGTTTCAAAATGAAATTGAACAGCGGAAGAAAGGTTCTAATGGAGTCAAGAAGGATAGCAGTCTATATAGACTGGATCCTGTATTGGATGATCAACTTCTGCGTGTAGGAGGACGACTTTGGAAGCTAACTATACCTGTTGAATTTAAGCATCCCATTATATTGAGTAAGAATCAACATGTTTCACAACTTCTACTTCATCACATTCACAAACAGTTGGGACATGCAGGCAGGAATCATATGTTATCAAAGTTGAGACAAACGTATTGGATTACAAATGCCAATGCCACTGCAAGAAAGGTCATTTCTAAATGTGTCATATGCAGACGCTGTAGAGGGAGGACAGGGAATCAAAAGATGTCAGATCTTCCTCTAGAACGGATTACCCCTGATCTCCCACCTTTTACAAATACCAGGGTTGATTATTTTGGACCCATTGAAGTGAAAAGAGGCCATAGCTATGTAAAGAGATATGGAGTAATCTTCACTTGCATGACAACCAGAGCAGTGCATTTGGAAGTAGCGTACTCTTTGGACACTGATGGGTGCATAAATGCTTTGAGGAGATTTATTGCTCGGAGAGGTCAAGTGGTTCATATTAGATCAGACAATGGGACAAATTTCACTGGTGCCGACAGAGAGTTGAAAGAATCTCTTTCTGCATGGAATAAGCGGCAAATTGAAAAGGAGTTGATTCAGTTAGGAGTTAAATGGAGTTTCAATCCTCCAGCAGGTTCCCATTGTGGAGGGGCATGGGAAAGGATCATTCGTATGATGAGAAACATTGTGTTCTGTACTTCGTCAACAGATACTGGATGATGAATCATTCCATACAATTCTGTGTGAAGTGGAATCCATTTTAAATGATCGTCCGATCACCAAGAGTTCCAATGACCCTAATGATCTTGAGGCCCTTACCCCAAATCATCTTCTTCTTCTGAAAGGCAAACCTGCACGCGTTTAACGTGCTTTCTTCTGCCACCGAAACCAGCGGCCTAATGGAAGGCCGTAATAATCACAAAACTTCTGGTAGTACCTAGTATAACTAAGTCCAGTAAAGGAGGGAGAGCGTTTTCACATTTGGCTCCTAAACTCTGGAATAGCCTTCCTGATAATGCTCGGGGCTCAGACTCGCTCACCCAGTTTAGATTAAAGACACATCTCTTTTGCCAAGCATTCGCATAACGCATCTCATAATCTTGTACTCCAGTTGTATTAGATCGAGTGCACATGATTATGTTATGAACAGCAGCTATGTTTGCTATGCTATTTTCCATTTGCTTGTCTGTTATATCTCGGGATACCCATCCTGAGGTAACTAGAGAGTACGTCAGCTCCAGTTTGGATCCAGCCTCTTATGAAGACTTGCCTCAACACCTGTGAAGAGACGGAACCAACATCTGCGAGGACTTAAGATGGTGCAAACTGACCCAACATGCACCATTCCAAATTTGTCTATATATCATAATCATTTTGTTAACAACATGTATTCATAACTTCAATGAGCTGATTGTTTCTACCTTAAATTAATACATTGTTTAAAGGTGCCCTAGAATCAAAAAACTTAATTTACCTTGGCATAGTTGAATAACAAGAGTTCAGTACATGGAAATGACATACATTGAGTTTCAAACCCCATTGTTTCCTCCTTCTTATGTAAATCTCATTTGTTTAAAAGACCTCCGAAGAACAGGCGAATCTCAACATAACACCGATTGTTACGTAACAGTCGTGATCATTAATATGTACAACCCCAATATTTGCATATGCCAGCCCATGTTCAAGGCATTACACAAGGGCAGCCAGTATTAACGTCTGGATCTGTGCACAGCTGAATCATCAGACTAGGTAAGCAAGCAAGAACAATAGCGAAAAATGGCAGATGGAGCAATAATAACTGACATGATCCATGATATCATGATATTTTTAGTGATATTTGTGAATTATCTTTCTAAATGTTTCGTTAGCATGTTGCTAATGTACTGTTAAATGTGGTTAAAGTTACCATCGTTTCTTACTGTATTCACAGAGACAAGAGCCGTCGCTATTTTCATTTTTAAACACTTGCAGTCTGTATAATGCACAAACACATCTTAATTCTTTATAAATCTCTCCAACAGTGTGTAATGTTAGCTTTAGCCACGGATCACTATCAAACTCATTCAGAATCAAATGTAAACATCCAAATAAATACAATACTCACATGATCCGATGCATGCAGCATGCATGACGAACATCTTGTAAAGATCCATTTTAGGGTTATATTAGCTGTGTGAACTTTGTAAATGCACTGTATTATCGCCGAGAGCGCAGGGAGCGCGCGATTTAAAGGGGCCGCAGCCTGAATCGGCGCGTATTTAATGATGCCCCAAAATTAATTTTAAAAAAATCTATGGGGTATTTTGAGCTGAAACTTCACAGACACATTCAGGGGACACCTTAGACTTATATTACATCTTGTAAAAACTGGTTCTAGGGCACCTTTAAATTAATACATTGTTAGCTAACTGTGTGATTTTATTATGTACATTTCTGAAATGACATAATTTGAACACAGTAACCTCTGATAACAGATCACTCTAAATTATAATGTTGACATGCATTTTCTGTAAAATTGCTTTGAAAGAGAATGTATTGTGAAAAGCGCTATACAAATAGCTGTGAGTTGACATGAACTGAATTTTAACCAAAGAACTGTTCATGACTTCCAGACAAAATGTCAAAAAATGTCCTGTGATTCATTCATTCATGCAGTATTGGACATTGTTCGTAGAAAAGTTTAATAAACTAGTGAGAAGTGTGTTGTGAGATTAAGAGTTTATTTTCTAAAGGTGCACTGTAAAATATTTCCAGGATTTAAGAAAATGTCACAGTAACTTCTTTGCATTATGATAATTAGTGTTCTCTTCAACATGCAACTTGGACCGTATTTACTTTTTCAATCCTTTTCTCCCAGTCAGTGCAACAGTGATGAACACAATATGTTGCACTGTGTGATATTGAGAAAACCAGATAAACTCAGTGATTGACTCCAGAGTCTGAGCATATAGTGATCTAATATACAGCATTTTGTCAAAAACAAACAAAAAAAACTTTACAGAACAGAAATATATTCTGAACAGTTAAGGGTGAAGGGGATGTTTGAGGTTGTTTCCACTGGTGAACATTAAGTATATGAGATGCTAAACAGCCACACACTCAACATAACATCAACAATCAAAAAAAAACCACAGCAGCAATTTTAATTTTAAACAACTTTATTTAGCATATTACTAATTATATTTCATTTGTCAAATGTATTCATTTATTATTATTATTTTAATGTATTATTATTATATTTGTATTATTATTTACTATAATTTTTAGATGTAATTTTTATATTTTTCTATATTATTTTGTATAAGTTTTTCGACTTCTTCTTTGTCTTCTTCCTTCCACTTTATCAGGTGGTGGATCATCTTCTTTACTCCCACTGGTAATCTCTTCTCTTCTTATTTGCATTGACTCATAAAGGCCCGGGTATACATTTCCGCGCCCGGATGTGTCTCACACGCAGTCGTGTCCGCATATCTTTCAAAGTATACTTAACCGTGGATACTCTACCAGACATCGGAGGGCAGCACTGAGTCAGGCAGGATCGGAGAAAAAAATCATAGTTCAGAAGATGCACCAAGAGAACAAGAGTCAAAAACGATGGAGAAGGATATGCTATGTACTAATCTCTTCGCACAAACGCTTGTGAAGTTCGCCATCCATTGTCGTGTTTTCTTCCTTGTTTCAAGAGTGTTGTTTTTGAAATTAATTTGAGTTTTCCATACTCTCCTTCAACGACTGCACACTGTGTTCAGTACTGTGTAAATTGCCACCTAATGAACTCTTCTGTCCTGCTTGTGCATGCACTGTTTCACACGCACCATCAATGCGGTCTCGAAATTTGGGCTGCCAACACCTCATCCACGAGCCCTCCAGATGACAAGAATTACGTCATGCAGATGGTGCACGAACGCAGACAGCTGAATTATACTTTGGGGTTAACAGCACGGGCAGACGTTGGCCTCTTTCCAGCTAAATCTATATTATTACCCGCTGTTGAAGTGCTTCATCCAGCTCTGTGAAGCCACATCGCTTCTCTTCTTATTTGCATATATATTGTTGTTGTGTCTCGTTTGTCACCCATCACAGCACGGGCAGATGTTGGCCTCCTTCCAGCTCCACCAAGTGGCCTGGGAAGCCCCTGATGCTGATCCTCTATGTGGTCAAACCCCAAGAGGACCAGCACCAAACACCAACCAGACAACCGGTTCACACTGGTTCTCAGCACAACAGCTCCCGAACGCGAGTCAGCAATCCCGCGAGAAGCTGAACACAGAGGCCCATCCGTCACCTGTCGATGATGTGCTTCATCCAGCTCTGTGATGAGTGAAGCTGCCGTATATTATTAGTATAGTAGTAGTTGTTGTAGTAGTATTAGAGGCCCATCCATAAGCATCTATCTGCCAGCAATGTGCTAATGAAACATGTTAAAACATGCTAGAAATGTTACATCATGCTAGAAAACATGTTAGCAAGTAGCAACGTGCTAATTCATGCTAACAACGTGTTACATCATGCTTGAAGCATGTTAAAATGTGCCAAGGAATGGTTCACACACATTTTGCAATAAAAAAAAAAAAATGCGGGTCAGTGGAGCGGAAAACAACAACAACAACAAAAAACTCCCAAAGTCTAGAGACACGGTTTTTAAAAGTTTAACAACTTTCACTCATCAAGCTATAAATTGATATATTGTTATTTTATTTTTGTTATTCTATGTTATTAAATAATCTTTTTTAATTTGGTACACTGTATTACTATTATTTTTATATTTTTATATTATTAATTTATTATATTAGTGTTTGATATTTTTATGATTTTACATATTTTTGTATATTTTGTATTATATTATTCTATATTATTATCTTATTTTAGTTGTTTATATACTATTTCATATTATATTTTTTTATCATGATTCCTTATTATCATTTTGTATAAATATATAACTTTTATTATTACTGTTATTATTTGTTAATCTATATCAGAGGTCTTCAGACTTGCTCCTGGGTATCCACTGTCCTACAAAGTTTATTTCCAGCCTGCTTGGGCACAACTGAGCTTCACATCCATGTGATTTTCAAGTGATCCTGAAGAGCTTGATTAGCAGGTTTGTTTGATTCAGGTTGGAGGACAGTGGGTCCCCGTGGGAGCATGTTTGTTATTTTTTATTTGTATTATATTCATATAGTTTTTAGTCATCTTTTAGACACTCACCACACACACCACGAAAGGAGTTGACCTCCTCCAAAAATTCCGCGAGAATGAAGAAATCGCTGTAGACCCCCGAATTTCTGAGTTGTCGGCTTGTAGTAAGCGGTCCTACTCGCCCGCGGGATCACTTCGTGTGCTCTGATCGATAGTTGCCGCAGCGCTCGGTCACTGTGCAGCGGGTAGGAGAAACTCACGGTAAGAGCGAGAATCACACGATTATGAAGGATTTCGGCGAGTGACGTAACAGTGGATTTTAGAACTCCTCATTTAATATTCAAATATGGTCGGGCTCCCGCGATGTTGATTGGTTGATGAGAGTCGCGTCTTTTAAACAGCTCGCGCGAGCAGCAGAGAGATTTGATGAAAGAAGAAAACCTGTTGATTCACTCTGTTCATTGTGTCGTGTTTTCTTGTGTTTATGTGGTGGCTGTTGACACGGAAACTGTCTGAAATGTAAACACTAAATGATGATTCGGTTAAAACGGATTCGTTACAAGTACAAATTTCTCGGCATTTATTTGGTCATTAATTACAGGTAGGCTATAAAATGATATGTATATATACATAGTGCGGCTGTGAGCTTACAAAACTGACTGGATCAAACAGATATTCGGTCTCGCCCTCCATTCACACCTACTTTGTTCACATTATCAAACCTGTGCTGAGAACTGCATATCATAAACACTTTCTAATTTCAAGTTACCACATGCAAACTTTGCCACAACAAATATAGGAAAAAAAAGTAAATATGTAACCATATGTAAATATGAATAATATATAAGGTAATGTTTCAAATATGTACAATGTAAATAGAAATCTGTAATATTAAACTTATAAACATGAGGGTCATGGTGCATTATAAATGTACTTATGTGTTTTCAGTTAAAGGGTTAGTTCACCCAAAAATGAAAATCATGTCATTAATTTCTCACCCTCATGTCATTCCACACCTATAAGACCTTCGTTCATCATCAAAACCACTGATTTGAAACAAAAGATTCATAAAGCTTCGAAGCTTCATGAAGCAGTGTTTTGAAATCACCCATCACTAGATATTGTGGAATAAAGTTGCTATTTTGTAATTTTTGCCGCACCAAAAATATACTTGTCACTTTATAAAATTAAAGGAACACTTATTTTTTTGAAAATAAGCTCATTTTCCAACTCCCCTAGAGTTAAACAGTTGAGTTTTACCGTTTTCGAATCCATTCAGCCGATCTCCGGTTCTGGCGGTACCACTTTTAGCATAGCTTAGCATAGTTCATTGAATCTGATTAGACCGTTAGCATCGCGCTTAAAAATGACCAAAGAGTTTTAATATTTCTCCTATTTAAAACTTGACTCTTCTACACGATTTAACTACAGTTAAATCGTGTACTAAGACCGACAGAAAATGAAAAGTTGCGATTGTCTAGGCTGATATGGCTAGGAACTATACTCTCATTCAGGCGTAATAATCAAGGAACTTTGCTGCCGTTCCATGGCTGCAGCAGTGCAATGATATTACGCAGCGTCTCTCACAAACGTCTCCATGGTTGCAAGGCACGTTCCCTGTGCAAGCAGGGGCTCACGGGCGCTGCGTAATATCATTGTGCCTGCTGCAGCCATGGAACGGCAGCAAAGTTCCTTGATTATTACGCCTGAATCAGAGTATAGTTCCTAGCCATATCAGCCTAGAAAATCACAACTTTTCATTTTCCGTCGGTCTTAGTACATGATTTAAGTACAGAAGAGTCAAGTTTTAAATAGGAAAAATATCAAAACTCTTTGGTCATTTTTGAGCGAGATGCTAACGGTCTAATCAGATTCAATGAACTATGCTAAGCTATGCTAAAAGTGGTACCGCCAGAACCGGAGATTGGCTGAATGGATTCGAAAACGGTAAAACTCAACTGTTCAACTCTAGGGGAGTTGGAAAATGAGGCTATTTTCAAAAAAAGTGGAGTGTTCCTTTAAGTTTGAACCACTGAACTCACATTGGGGGCATTGAAAAATCTCTCTCTCTCTGTCTGTCTGTCTCTCTCTCTCTCACACACACACACACTCACACACACACATCTCACAATGACTAGACGTTTTCTTTGTGGCATGTCAATATCCATTGACTTGTATCATCCTGATGCCAGTCATGGTAACAGGGGTCTTCTCATGTGCACATCAGTCAAAGAGAGAGGACATACTGACATCTGCTGGTCAGAACCTCGTAACGCAGGACATTTCCTGTGGCAGAGCAACAGAACAAAAGTTCACATGAATGTGACAGATTATGGTATGATTGAAATTATGTTGATGTTCAGTGTGACCACAGTCTCACCAGTGCAAACTCAGAGCTGAACAGATCTCTCTGACACAGGCAGTGCAGTACAGCATCATGGATGGATGGGAAAAGCCGACCTTTTGAGACGGACTGTGAGAAGAATCCTCCTCGCTCTAATTGCTGCACCACACACACTGCAGACACACATTTTAGTGTTAGCTGAGGGGTAAAAATATTTTGCATATTCTAATAATTTTATTTATTTAGATTTCTGATTTAGCTTGTTTGTTTGTGTTTTAATTAAGGGTGTATCATATTGTACCCACCTTGACATCCAGCAATGTAAACAGTGACATCTACTTCAGCAAAATCTTGAAATATCTAGAAGATTGTAAAAGAAAAGTACCACATCTAGCATGATTTTTTCCTCAAAGTGATGTCATTAGTATTGAAACTTGTTTCTGCCACAGATTAAAAAAGGTATTTTACAATTCTGACTTTTTCTCACAATTGCACATTTATATCACACAATATGAACAAAGATTTCACACAATTCTGACTATTTTTTTTCTATTGCAATTCTTTCTGAGAAAATAATAAGCCAGAATTGTGAGATATAAACACTCACTTTTTTATTCCGTGGGGGAAACAAGCTTCCATACATTTCTCTTTCTATCTCTCTTATTATTATCTTCTTCTGTATTAAGCTGCTTTACAGCTGAAACTGAATTTTACAACATTAACACTGTTTGAACGCTTTAAAACAATCTGTATTGTAGGTTTATAGTATATGTATATTGTTTTGACTGACGTTTTTCAGTGTTTTCAGGGTGACCGTGTCGATGAAGCTGACAGGAGTGAAGTCCAGGATGATGGAGTGTGTGTGTTCCTGCACATTGTCACAGCTGGAGGAGTGTGTGTCTGTCTTGTCCCGTTCCTCCTCCTCAGAGTTCTGCTCTGGCTGGAAGCTGCAGTTCAGGTTACCGTGGCTTACTGTTGCTATGCTGTTGTCATTGATGATGTGTTCATGGTCTGTTCTTTCACAGTGCACAGATTGACTCACATTCTTCATGGAGACCAGCACTCTTGCTAACTCTCTCAGAACTCCAGTCTATAAACAAGAAACATAACAACTTAATAAACCGTTTAACTTCACTAAATAATATCTTAAGGAACTTAAACTCAAAAAGGTTTCTGTAAAGAGGTATGCGAGTGTGTGAGGTTTTCTATTTTAATATATTTTAAAATGTCATTTATTCCTATGATCAAAGCTGAATTTTCAGCATCAGTCTTCAGAAATTATTCTAATATGCTGATGTGATGCTTAAGAACCATTTCTTTTTTAGGTCTATATCAATGTTGAAAACAGTTGTGCTGCTTAATATTTTTGTGGAAACAAAATATGATAAATTTTATTTCATGATTATTTGATGAATAGAAAGTTCAAAAGAACAGCATTTCAATCATGACAACTCTCAAAACAGTTTTAGAATGTTAATGAATATGGTGGACTAGATCTGCTGCTGCTGCTGCATGAATATAGATACATGAATCCCGTAGCAGATCTAGACAGGTGGAGCTGGGGGAGTTGGAGGGTATCAGAGGAACTTTGCAGGACTAGCCTACAGCAGACACTTTAATTCATTATTATACCAGAAGGAGAGTATAGTTCCTAGCCATATCGGCCTAGAAAATTGCAACTTTTAATTTTCCGTCGGTCTTGGTACACAACGTAACTACAGAAGAGTCAAGTTTTAAATAGGAAAAATATCGAAGCTCTTTGGTCATTTTTGAGCGAGATGCTAACGGTCTAATCAGATTCAATGAACTATGCTAT
Organism: Chanodichthys erythropterus; assembly: GCF_024489055.1. Classification (NCBI taxonomy): domain Eukaryota; kingdom Metazoa; phylum Chordata; class Actinopteri; order Cypriniformes; family Xenocyprididae; genus Chanodichthys; species Chanodichthys erythropterus. Next base: position 12,432,313 of record NC_090240.1, read on the forward strand.
ATGCTAAAAGTGGTACCGCCAGACCCGGAGATCGGCTGAATGGATTCAAAAACGGTAAAACTCAACTGTTTAACTCTAGGGAAGTTGGAAAATGAGCAAAAAAAGTGGAGTGTTTCTTTAAGGAAATGTAATTTTGCCAAAGATGAACTTTTATTTTAGATTTATTTAAAAGCAGCCTACTTAAGTGTCATATATTATATCATTATGCTTAACACTGAGAATTTGAATAATTATTTTTTGATGATCAGGTGCAGATATCTAAATCAGAGAATATCATAGGTTTTGGTAAGTTGGTGGGTGGATGATTTATTTTTAACAGCAGATTTGGGTGATGTTAGAGCTTATCACTATCTCTTAGTTATCTTAGTTATAACACTTATCTCTAGTGCACAAGCCTTATAGAGTCCCCTTTAAAGTTGAGGTACAAGACTTTTTCTTTGTTCAGTTTGCACACTGAACATGGGTTGGAGCTCTTATTTTTGAACTCTCAAAGTGCACCAGATTCATGAATTTATCTTTAAAATGTACAAAATGTACAAGTCTTTTTTTCTGCCTTGATCGGGATTTTAACACCTCCACCTCATTATGAGCCAGGAAAAACCTTGAGACTGCATGTAAAGGTTCAGCCTGCGCCATCTAGAGATTCATGACGGAACTAGATATTTATTTGAAATAGAAATCTTTTGTAACATTATAAATGTTACAAAAGATATAAGTGTCACTTTTGATCATTTTAATGCATCCTTGCTAAATAAAAGTATTAATTTCTAAAAATCAATGACCTCTAAACTTTGCATTTTAAGGGACCTAATTTGGTTATCATGAGGAACAGTATAATAAACATACTACTTTGTGCTTTCGTGAAAATGTAAAAATGCAAAATTAGGATTAGGCTCAGAGGATATAACAGAAATAAGCCAAATATTATACAATAAGTATAAAACAATAAGACACTACCATTATGTTCATATATTCATACAACAAAATACTCTGGGGGCCATGAATGTTTTGTGAAAATGATCAAAAATGCTGGTGCAGGCTTTTGACTGAGAAGAAAACTTGAAAACTTAAGAGTATACTTGCAGTATAAAACTATTAAACTAGTAGTATACTGAGAGTATACTTAAAAGTGCACTTTCATAAACTAAAAAAAAGTAGTTAACTCGTATAGGCCTACAGTTGAATAGTAGCAGAACAACCGAACATAGTTGTAAACTAGTTGTGTAAGTTTACTACTGTTACACTCAAAGTATACTTAAAAGTATACTTTTAAACACTAAAAAGTAGGCCAATTCAGTCCCAAGTAGTATTGAAATAGGACACTTATTTGAAATTATTATTACTACATAGACTTAAAATATACTTGAACTTTACTTAAGTATACTTAATGAACTTGATGTATACTTCGTTTTTGTAAGGGGTTGTTGGAAAATGATTCACAGATAAAAAATGTTTTCTTACAGTGGCAGGGTTATTGTAGTAATGATGAATGTGTGTACGTGATTGTGAGCTGAGGTATTTGGACTGAAACACTCATGCTCTCGTCCTCTCAGAACAGTTTCCAGAATTCCTCGTTGCAGCATTCCTGTCTCACCTGTTTATCTTGTTCCTTCTCTTGTCTCTTTTTTGCCTTCTCCTCTTCTTTGCTCTTTTTCAGCTTAGGAACATTGATTCCACTCTAAAAAGAAAGAAAGACCAGCTGAAAGCTGTTGACGGTTCATGTCTTTAGTCACTCGTGTAATTCATCTGTTGTGTGCGGTACCTTCTCCAACAGCGCCTCTTGATAGAGTTCAGCATTTGCATAGTACAGCATTGCAGATGAACGGAAGATAGTGATACCTGGGATTGCTTTAGCCTGACCAGATGCACAAATATAGAGTATATAAGTTCTATAAACAAACATACTGTGCACATAAATGAGCAGCTTGCCTGCAAGGAAGTCTCACCTCCTTATATGATTCTGTGTCTAAGTACAGTTCTGTGTCAGGAACCCTGCCAAGTAAAGAGTACCTGGGACTAGACAGAAAGAAATCAGGATGGTTATTATGCTTATGAAATACTAGCCATTAGCTTTATAGACACACAAATACACTTTCACACACGCTCACCGCTGAGTCCTGAAGATCACTGTGAGCATTGTGAAAATGATGGAAACTGCCAGACCCAGATCCAGATTCAGCAGAACAGTACAGAGAAACGTCACCAGCCACACCAGCTGGAGGAACAGGCAGTGAACTAGTTAACCCTGGGTCATTCTAAACCCTGGGTAAATGGAATCCTGGGTTATCTCACTTCACATTTCACACTGCTCATAATTTACCCATGGTCATCAATTAATCCTGGGTATTCATAAACTAACGTTTCACTGTACATTCTTAAACCCTAATGTTCTTATTTGCAAAGTCAGTGTCACTGAATGGATTTAACCTGTTTACATAAAGGCTCTAGCATTGTACATTCTCATTTCAACTATATATTGCCGACTGTACTACTATCAAGTTTGTACTGAATGGACTTTTCGACTATAAAGGTAAGAATGAAATGGTCTCTTCGTCACTCCAATTGTCTCGTTTTTCTGTCACCATTCAACATTTTCCTCCTCAAACGCTGAAACTTAGCCTACTGTTTATACAACACGCTGTTTTTCTGTGGCCGCTTCATTCACACTGCAGGCACAAGTGCCCCAAATCCGGCCTGAATAATCTTTTTGCTCATATGTCAACTCTAGTTCTTGTGTTTCTCTTTTCTTCAGTGATTCTGCTTGTTAACAGCAGGTGTTCATCACTAATGTTCAATCATCACTTAATCCTTTAATTATCTCATTAACTTTAACTCCGCTTCAGTGTTACTTTAACACTATTTAGAGAGGGATCAAATGTACTCTGAGCAGGACCATAACAAGTTCACACTCAAATCTGATATTGGCCACATTTTGGCACGTTTTTGTGTTGCTAAGCATCTAGCCGTAACATTAACACTGCATCATTTCACATGGCGCAAGTTTAGCACCGTTTAGAACATGGATAACCCGGGGTTAAGCACAGTGTGAAAAGCTCTAGATAGGGTCAGGACACAATATTATACACAGGACACACAGATTTATTAGTGTTTAATGATCAGATCTCACCAGATCTACTCTGTTGCTCTTCCATAGAGCAGGAATATCCTGACACTGCATGAACATTCCCTTCAGATTCACAAACACGATGGTGGAAAGCACAGCCTGATGACAGACACAGACAACAACTACTGCTTAATAATTGCTCTGAAGTCCGTATGGAGGATTAGTACAGCTTCAAAAATTAAGGAATATATTTTCAATGTACTAATCTGAAAATGTAGCCTAAATCAATCAATAAATAGGCATATTTAAAATTATGTAAAATAATAATTTGTAAATACAGCTTTTATTCGCTACAGAAGTATTTTTTCATTGACATTTAATAGAATTGTTTAGTAAGTGAGATCAACTACACCATTACAAACTTTCATTATGACAAACCCTTTTATATGGAATCTGTTAAATAAATAAATAAAGATAACCCCCTCTTTAGTATTATTTACATGCTATTATAGTTTTTATTAATATTTTGAATTGGCTTTTAATTTTATATTTTCAGTTTTCAGTTTAATTTTAGTAATTTTATGTGCTTTTGTCATTTTTTTTAATTATTATTTCAGTTTAGCTTTATTTTTATTTCTGTTTTTAGTACTTCAACTTATACTTATTAATTTCAGTTAGTTGCCAAGGCAGCATTTCTATTTTTAATCATTTCTTATTTTTAATCATTTTAGTTTTAGTTAACAATAACAACACTGGACACAAGAGCCACCAATGAATGCAAATGTTTGTAGAGACTTTTTTATTAATCACAATTATTTCAATTAAATAATGTCATTCTGTATCACAAATGCTCCTCTCTATATTGATTGTCCCTGTATATTTTGTGTAGTTTTTATTTGAGTGCATGACTTACTGTGGGGAGCTCCTCAAAAAGTGAACCAAGCTTCAAGACTGTAATAAGCACAATAACAGCAGATATCACTCCAGCCACCTACATGACACAAAAGTAAATTTGTAGTTGTGCATAACAGACAGCATATGTTTTACATACAGTAAATATGTGCAAAAGTTTTTTTCAGTATGGTAGGTTCAGTATGACTTTGTAATGTTTTTGAAAGAAGTCTCTTATGTTAAACAAAAGCTGAATTTTCAGCATCATTACTCCAGTCTTCAGTGTCACATGATTCTTCAGAAATAACTCAAATATGATGGCTTTACTGTCAGTTTTGATCAATTTAATGCATCTTTGCTAAATAAAAGGGCTAATTTCTTCTTTTGAGTGGTACAGTATGTTATTTGTCAAGCGGAATATCACCTGTGTTTTTCCCCCTGTGCTCTCCTGGACAAGACTGCGAGATAGTGAGGAAGTGACAGAGTAACACTGGAAGAAGCCACCGATGACATTACTGAACCCCAACGCCAACAACTCCTGGACAGTGAGAGACACTCAACCCTGAACATCGTTCATACATTTTCAAAGCATGATATCTATGTGGACAAGTGTACTCGAGGCATACGAGCGACATCGGTTGGTTGGCCCATTGTGGTTTCATGTTACATATGTTGTACCTGATTGCTGTCTACTTTATATCCATACTTGAGAGCAAAAGTCTTGCCCAGAGAAATGCTGATGGCGTATCCCACCACTGCCACGGTAAACGCATCTCCTACCACTGAGGAGAAGAAACCCACCTCTGGGACTCTGGGTGGCACCAGCCTGTGGAGAGGTCAGAGGTTATAAATCACTAACATTTTTTTTTTTTTTAAATGGAACAGTTTATTGAACCTTTAGACAGTATATATAAAATGTATGCATATGGATTTTTTGTAGTATCATATTTGATACATCGAGCTTTTATGGCTCATATAGTATGATATAAGAGAATATGACGCTATACTAAAGCAGAAAATTAATCAAAAAATTATTCAGAGGCCCAAACTGAGAAAAAAATTTGCATTTTGGTGCAGTTGCTGATATTTATATGGTCAAAAAAGTGAGATGAAATTCTTTATAACAGTATAACAGATACTTACATAAAATACATATAAATATCAGTTGTCACTCTATCATCCAATAATATGATATATAAATACTTTTATGATCAAACCTCTGTAGTTTTATTGTGGGGCTAAACATATAATACAATACAATGCAATGATGATTGAGAGATGAACAAATAAACGTTCCTCAAAAGCCTGATGGATTATTTTATATTCACATTTGAAGGAAGCCAAAGGTCCTGTAAATCTCACACGTGAGGGTGTAAGTAATGGAATTTCATGAGGCTTGGGATTAGTGCTTTGCTGTTTTAATTGGGTTTTAACAAAGTCAGTCAACAGAGATCAAGACCAAGACGTGAGTCACCCAGAAAACTTTCTAACCTTCTGCATAAAGGATTGGTGTTTCAAAAGAAACAGTTTAACTTTAAGTATCCACTTAAAATCTGTTCCTATATATATGTAATGTGAAGCACACACTTACCCACTAGGAATTTCTCCCACCACATCAGCACCATTAACAGCTTCCAGATCAGTATAATGAGAAACAAGAGTCCCTGCAATAATCTGGAAATATACACCCAAAGTTGTTTACTGAACATCTGACGTTTTGTATAGGATGGAGTTTCCTGGTACAACATCTGAAAAATCATGGCACACCGTGTACTCACCACCATGAGCTCTATGGGAACAGGGATGAGTAATTTGTGACTGTAGCAGGAGTTGATCACTTTCACAATGATCAGAGCTGCGAGAGCCACCAGACTGATCACCAGAGTGGGAATGTGAGTCTGTGGTAATAAACTGCCTAGCTCCACCAGAGTCTAAAGAGAGAAAGAAATTCATTAATAAAATAAATATGTATTTTTAAAATGTGTCATATGTATTTCCATACCTCTGCACTACCCTGCTCTCGTAGACATCGCACATCATCAGTATGTTTCATGAGGTTATGCAGAGTTGTAGACAGACAGTCACTGAGCATTGCAAACAAACAGCAGCCCCATTTATAGCTCCTCCTGGTCCAACATAACGAGCTTGTAATGCCATAACTACCATAATTACGAGATGAAAACCCGTGATGTTATACCTGGAGCTGCCCCCCTTCCGTTAGGTCCTGCCCCATGCTTGGGTCCAGGCTGTACCTTTGTATGTTTGTGAAATGTTCAAATATATTATTGCTTCAAATCAACATTTGTGATGTTGTGATTCACTTCATAGCTGGTTGGGTTGGTTCATGTCTTATAACACTTTAACAAAGATTTTTTTTAAATCCCTACAGGATAAATTAATGGAAAAACAATATCTGGAACCAGCGCTGCTATTGAACTCTATTTGGATTTTTTGGGATTTTTTTGTTTATAAAAAAAAAAAGTTTAAGTTAAGTTTATAACACACAATAAACCTTAGTCAGGTTAGACACTTAATGAATTTAACGCAGATGAAAACGAGTCTGTGAGGGACAGAATACAGTGCATTCAATGGATCGTACTGTTGTCTCCTGTCAAAATTTAAATATGGCGCTACCCTGACTAAGGTCAAAGACTTTGTTAAGGTCTATTCTGACTTAATTTCCAGAGTTCCATTCCGAGTTTAGGTTATATTGAAGACTTTAGATATACAAAGACTTAGCAAACTGCTGATTGTTAAAGACATTGCATCACTGCAGCTGCCGTTAGAAGCTCTGTTTAATTTGTTGCATTGCAATTTTGAGTTAACTTCTTGCAGTTCTTCATTTAACATCTAGAATGTCTTGGTTACTGATATAACCCCCATGTTTCAGCCATGACCAATGTTGTTAACAATGGGGAAGCGTACCTAGTCCAATGGAGAGGGACACTATGGAGGCCACATCCTACTTGTAGGGAGGAGCATGTACCCATAGGGAGGAAACTCAATTCAGGGTTTGCCAAGTGGGGAACTCACCTGGAGAGCAAAGAAGGTGCTTGTATCCCCCCCTTAGAGGGTAATGGTGCTACAAGCGAGATACCGAGCCAGCCTTCCTGCACACCCAGAGATTTTAGAGTCTCGCAAAAGTATTAGTTGTTGGCCAGCCCGCAACTATGAAGATTTCCTCTAATGCCGTGCTTGCAAGTTCCACCTGGTCCCAAAAAGGAGTAGTGGGAACTTTGGGCACATATCCCAAAGCTAGGATCTCAGGATCATGTGAGAAAAAGCCAACCCGAACTCAAGCTACGATTCGCTGACCAAAAATTCCTGCAGGTCCCCCAGCCTCTTTATGGAAGTGAGCGCGATGAGGAGCACTGTATTTAGAGACAGGATCTTAAGCTCGACTGACTCTATGGGCTCAAAGGGAGCTCTCTGCAGTCCAGAGGGGACCATAGAGAGATCCTCGGAGGGGATGAGGTGTGGCCTGGGAGGATTTAGCCTCCTGGCTGTTTTCAGGAACCCGATGACTAGATCGTGCTTTCCCAGAGACCTACCATCAACTGCAACGTGATGTGCCATGATGGTGGCAACATACACCTTTAAGATGGAGGGGGACAGGGGGACAACCTCGCTTGCAGGAAGGAAAGCACAGAGCTGATTGGCCATTTCCGGGGATCTTCCTGCCAGGAAGAGCACCATTCAGCAAACAGACTCCACTTCAAAGTGTAAGCTCATCTAGTAGAGGGAGTTCTGGCTTGAGTGTCTGGCTTAAGTCCTCTGCATCTCATCCAGAAGCCACACGTGGAGGTGGAGGGTGCCATATGGCTGTAGGAGGACTGCGGGGAGGCAAACAGGTCTACCTGTGCATCCCCAAATCTACTCCAGATCAACTGGACCACCAAGGTAAGGCAAGGCAAGGCAAGGCAATTTTATTTGTATAGCACATTTCATACACAATGGTAATTCAAAGTGCTTTACATAAAAAAGAATAATAAAAATAGAACATAAGGAATAGAAATAACAGTAAAAACAGAGAATTTTGCTATCTGGATGGAAGAGCTAGGAAGTCTCAGGGAGTTTGTTGTTGTTGTTGTTGTTGTTGTCGTCCATCAGAGTTGGATCTAAACGGATCCATTCATCAGAGCAGATCAGAAGGGATCTTCCTCATCCAACAGGACTGCTACCTGTTAAGGCACTTCAAACTGATAAACATAGTTTCAATCTCCCCTTTTGCCAAGACACCTCAAACTGCACCACACAGCCCTAATCCCCCTTCCGGAGATATCTTACCTATGGAACGCAGTTCAAATTTCCCCTTTGGAAATTTTCCCCTTTGGAAAGTGTCCTGACTGTAATCCAGAGATATCTTAACCATGCACTACAGCTTAAATTTCCCCATGGTTTGCCAAATTTACCAAATTTCAACCTAATCAATTTCTTCCTAATTCTACCAGCTCTTTCAACCAGACACTAATAATGCATTAAAAGTCAGAATAACAAGATGATACATAAAAGATATAAAATACATTAAAAATGAAATAAAAACAGGAAAAGGAATTAAAAGAATGAAAAGATAATACGTATAAAATAAAGTGCAAACAGTTCGGACATAGCACAGTGCTCAATCAGCAAATGCATAGGTAAAAAGATGTGTTTTGAGTCTGGATTTGAATGTGGCTACTGTTGGAGCACACCTGATCTCTTCTGGAAGCTGGTTCCAGCTGCGGCAGGCATAACAGCTAAAAGCAGACTCTCCTTGCTTTGAGTGAACCCTGGGTATTTCTAAATGACTTGATCCTGGTGATCTGAGTGATCTGTTAGGTTTATATTCTATGAGCATATCTGCAATGTATTGAGGTCCTAGGCCATTGAGTGATTTATAAACAAGTAACAGTACTTTAAAATCAATTCTAAATGCAACTGGAAGCCAGTGCAAGGACCTGAGGACTGGTGTGATGTGTTCATGTTTTCTGGTTCTGCTCAGAATCCTGGCAGCAGCGTTCTGTACGAGCTGCAGCTGTCTTATGGTCTTTTTGGGAAGACCAGTGAGGAGCCCATTACAATAATCCACCCGGCTGGTGATGAAAGCATGAACAAGTTTCTCTAAGTCTTGACTGGAGACAAAGCATCTAATTCTTGCAATATTTTTGAGATGATAATATGCTGATTTAGTTATTGTCTTTACATGGCTACTGAAACTCAGGTCTGACTCCAAAATCACACCAAGATTCCTGACTTGATTTTTAGCTGTTTGACCTCTAGAGTGAAGGTACATGTTCACTTTGAAAACTTCATCTTTGTTTCCAAACGCAATGACTTCAGTTTTGTCTTTGTTTAACTGAAGGAAGTTTAGACACATCCAATTTTTAATTTCATCAATGCACTGGCACAGGGAGTCAATGGGGCTGTAGTCGTTAGGTGATAGGGCTAGGTAAATCTGGGTGTCATCTGCATAGCTGTGATATGCAATTTGGTTCTTTCTCATTATTTGGCTCAGTGGCAGCATATATAGGTTGAACAGGAGGGGTGCGAGTATTGAACCTTGAGGGACTCCGCATATCATGGATGTCCACTCAGACTTATGGTCACCGATACTCATATAATAACCTCTCCCTTCTAAGTATGACCTGAACCATTTTAGGACCATCCCAGAAAGCCCAACCCAGTTTTCCAGCCTGTCAAGAAGAATGTTGTGATCGACAGTGTCAAACGCAGCACTGAGGTCAAGTAGAACCAGCACTGTTAATATATCATTAATATTAATATATCATTAATATTAATATTAATATCATTTATTATCTTTATGAGTGCTGTCTCTGTGCTGTGATGCGGTCGGAAACCAGATTGAAAGTTATCAAAGTATCCATTCAAGCTTAAGAACTTGTTCAGCTGATTGAAAACAACTTTTTCAATGATCTTGCCTATGAAAGGAAGATTTGAGATTGGTCTGTAGTTGCTCAATATGGTGTTATCCAGATTGCTCTTTTTCAGGAGGGGCTTAACAACTGCAGTTTTCAGGGGATGGAGTCTCCATTCTCATGGAAGCAGGAGAGCATCGGCCGCATGATTGAGCTTGCCTGGAATGTAAATGGTGCAGAACTACCTGAGCTGCTGCTGAGCTGAACTACCTCAGCTGAGTTGTGACAACATGAGTGTACCCCACCTTGGCTGTTGATGTATGCAACCGTCACAGTGTTGTCCATGCAGACTAACATGTGCTTGCCCTGAAGCCACGGTTGAAACCAGCACAGTGCATGTAGCACTGTCATCAAATAGGCAATGGGTATGCCACTGCAGTGGATATCCTGTCCAGGAGCCCCATACAGCAACCAAGAACCATTCTGGAGGCATCTGTTGTAAAAAAACAACATGCCTGGACACTTGCACTAAGGGCACTCCGGCCCATAGAAAGGCAAGGTCTAACCAGGGGCTGAACATTCAGCGAGAGATCAGTGTGATGACCACATGGAGCATGCACAGGCCCCATGCTCATCTCGGGACTCAGCCATGTAGCCATTGCTGAAGTGGTCTCAGATGGATCAATCCGAGTGTCGTTGCCACGGCTGCAAATGCCATATGCCCCAGGAGCCTTTGAAACTGTTGCAGTGTAACCGCTGTCTTCGCACTGAATGCGTTCAGGCAGTTCAGCACTGACTGTGTGTGCTCATTCGTGAGACATGCCATCATATTGACCCAGTCCAGCTTCATACTGAGAAAAGGGATGTTCTGCACAGGGTAGAGCTTGCTCTTTTCCCAGTTGACCTGAAGCCCCAGATGACTGAGGTTCCAGGTCCCTGTGTTCACACAACAGATCTTGAGAGTGAGCTAGAATGAGCCAGTTGTCGAGATCGGTCAGAATGCGAATGCTCACTTCCCTTAATAGGGCCTCTGTGACTTTGGTAAAAATGCGAAGTAACAGGGATAGCCCAAAGGGGAGGACCTTGTACTGGTATGAAAGCAAACAGAAAAAACAGCCTGTGTCAAGGTAAAATCGAGACATGGAAGTACACATCCTTCAGGTCGATCGCTGCAAACCAATATTGGTGGTGAACACATTTGCGAATGCGTTTCTGTGTTAGCATTTTGAAAGGGAGCATGTGAAGGGCCTGGTTCAAAATTCGCAGATCCAAGATTGGCCGTAACCAATCGCCTTTCTTGGGTATGATGAAGTACGGGCAGTAAAGCATCTCAGCTGCAGGGACAGGCTCTATTGCGTCTTTCACTAGCAGGATCCCAATCTCCACATGCAGGACAAGGGTGTCTTTGCCTGCCTCTTAACCTGGTGAACTGAATTGCATAGCCAAGTCTGATTGTCTGAATAAGCCAGGCTCCACGCGAGCAGCACCAAAGGGACAATCAACATACCAGTGGAGGGGCAGCGAGGAGGACCACTGGGGCTTAACCCATGGAAGCACAGTGTCATGAAGAAGTGGCTTGGCATGCAAATTCCACTTGCCAATTCCACTGGTCATTTTTCTAAAACTCATTGGTGATTGGGGCTCCCAAGTGAGACCCTATTTGTCAGTCAACATAACGTTGAAGTGACTGACAGATAGGGAAAGGTCATTATTATGATTATTATTAATAATAAATTAATAATAATGTAAATGGCTTTCATCATCTATTACAATTATTTTATTTTAAATATGTGAATAGTCAGAATTAAAGTTAGAATTAATGTATGTTATTTTTAATTTACGTTGTTGGTCTCAAGATTTAACCAACTGAAATACTCACATAAAGGAGCTGCAGGGGTCCACTGAATCGTCTGGGTGAAACTCCAAACATGTATTTGAGTTGAGAGGTGATGACGTGAGTGGCCGCACCTGTCGTGTAGCCCCGCACTAATGGCTCGGAAAGATATGTTACTACAAACCCGAACCGAACAAGACCCAATAAAACCTACAGGAAAACACAATACAAAATGAACAAAAACACTTTTTGAAAAATAATCAAAACTACAAAGTTTGCTTGTTCACTTATTTATTTATTTATATATCAATTAAGTTTGCATTGGTTTGAAAATTTATTTGTTTGTTTTTCTACAATGATGCATTGGTTTGTTTTTTATTTTTTTATTTGATTGTTTTCACATTCCTTCATACATTTTCCCCCCACACATTTATTCATTGGTTGGATTGTTTATTTACTTCTTTGTTTATTCTCTCATTCTTTTGTATTTTCATATTTATTTCCAGATTCTTTCATGTGTTGTTTTGCAAGACTTACTTGAAAGATGCCACACAGTAATGTTGTTGCTGCAGCCACTTTCACCCGCTGTATGTCTCGCGCCTCTGTATCTATGACCACTGATCCATTTGTCCCATTGGTCAGAAAGCGATCCTCAGGAGCCAATCGCTCTGAGACGCTCCCGATCATTATGCTAATCACTGCAAAGGTTCCTACAAAGCAGTGAGGGCACACAAATCACACTGTCAGAAATTATTACTGTAGGCTATGTATATCCAATATGTATGACAATTATGGGTGAGAATACTGCATGTATTAAATATATTTTGTCTAAAATCCAAAAACACATTTCACATTAACTACATTCTTTCTCTTCCCCTCACCTATGGAGATGTGTTTAGAAGTGCCAAAGATGAAGTACACCAGTACAGGATAGAAGGAAGTGTAGAGACCAAACACAGGTGGGAGAGAAGCCAAGAGAGCATATGCCATACCTGAGTATCAACACACAGACAAGCTTACCGTGGATATAAAAAGTCCTCGCAATTTAACAGCCTTATATGCTTTTGCAAAGAAAAGTCAAGATGTGCCTGTGTATCTGTTTAGAGACTTCCCATTCAGATCTGCTGTTATATTTTAATTAAAGCATTATTTAGCACAATTATCAACCTTTTTTCTTGGGGACATCCCAGCAATGGGATTTTTTTTTTTTTTTTTTTTAATTCTTCAAGGAACATTTTGAGAATTTTTGTCCCATGTGTAGTTTTGCTTTGTAACTGAACTTGTAAACTGACCCTGAGGCAGATGCATGATTCCCACACTGACACCTGAAACCAGGTCACCAAGTCCATTCTCCCGAACAGAATACCGGGGGATCCAGGACAGAACTGGTATCCACGTTAGAATCTTCCAATGTCCCACAAAGCACCTTGCAGACAGTGAAAGAGTTTTACAGAATGTGTTTATGGAAAATAGTTTAACTCTAAATCCTCCTTGACATTATTGGCTAATTGCAACAATATCCAATCTATTAAGGATTTTCACATGCAAGTTTACCTTATAGAGTTACAGATCTTCTCCTTTATAGAGGGCCCCTGGATTTCAGTCTGCCGTTGCGCTACTTCCTCTAGTTTAAGCTCATCCAGTATGATCCTCTCCACGCAGAATTTTGCTTCAGCATGTTCAGAGACACCCATGCCTGTCCTTTTCATGTTCATTGTATGTTCCATTCTGCCTATGTTTTGGGGTTTCAGCAACTCACCTCAAACCCCTCCCAGGGGGTAACGTATGGATTGAGATGTTTTTTTCTCCGAGAATTTATCTGTAAAGATTCTTCTTTTCACTGAGAATAATGAGTCCATTTATAAGTTTCCATGGAGAGATGACAAGTAGATGTAGGGGGATTTCTGCAGCATGCCCAAACCAGAAATGTCCATATGGGAAAAGTTCTTGGGTCCTTATCAGAGTCTTCACGGATCCACCCCACACCACACCCACAGCAGTCCCATAAACATGAGCATGCCAAATAGATCACACATCTGTAAATGAACTTATAACACTTCACTAACTCACAAACACATGGATAATAAGAATGTTTTTCTTTTTATCACTTTGCTGACATAAACTTTTTGGCAAGAGCACATTATGTTATCTAGACACACGGTGCTTGACCAGGAACAATGTTCAAAATAATGACAGTTTCAGTCCTTGCATAATATATAAAAAGGCAAAATCTTATGCTGAATGAGTGATACATTTGGCAGTGAGCACAAAAAGCTGTCCTTTCAGCTGTAACAAAAGCCTGTCCAGGTTATGCTGCACTGTCCAATTTTTTATTTTTTTTTGTCAGCAAATTAAAAAGTTGCAAATACTTTAGATATAAGACGGTGCACTCATATTACTATGAATGGGAGAAATTCCAAAGCGCAAAATGCATTTTTTTTTTTGTCGATTTGAGCATTCAGAGAGAAAATCTTTGAGACAGTTGTGTCAGATTTCATTGGTGATTTCAAATATGAAATTTAATCATTAGCTGATAAGGTTTAATCATAAGCTAAGGTGAACAGCTTTGGAGAATTTGATGTTTCCCCATTCAAAGAGAAAGAAGCTGTACTTGCATGACTGAAATAGCTGCCTGAGAGGTGTTTCAAAGATGGCCGCCAAGTGAAAAGACTTGACTTAAAATGACTTGACTTAGGCGATTTCAAAACACTGCTTCATGAAGCTTTGAAGCTTAACAAATCATTTGTTTCGAATCATTGGACTGGATCATGTTTCAAACTGCCAAACTCACGTGATTTCAGTAAACGAGGCTTTGTTACATCACAAGTGTTTCGAAATTTCAATAGTTCACCACTGGGGGGTGTAACTTTGGCATACGTGCTCAGAAACACTGATTCGAAACAAAAGATTTGTAAAGCTTCGAAGCTTCATGAAGCAGTGTTTTGAAATCGCCCATCACTAGATATTGTTGAATAAAGTCATTATTTTTGTTTTTTTGACGCACAAAAATGATTCTCGTTACTTCATAACATTAAGGTTGAACCACTGTAGTCACATGAGCATTTTAAATATGTCTTCAGCTTTCTGGGCATCTGAAAGTGTTAATTATCTTACTTGCAATTCAGGCCTCTCTGAGCCATCGGATTTGATCAAAAATATCTTAATTTGTGTTCCAAAGATGAACGAAGGTCTTACGGGTGTGGAACAGCATGAGGGTGAATAATAAATGACATTATTTTGATTTTTGGGTGAACTAACCCTTTAAGAAAAATCTCTTGTTCTGAACCTGCTTATGAATGAACAGCAGATTCCCACAATTCAACATTTCCATCAGAATGTGCCTTTAGTTTTACCTTCAAAAGTTGAACTCAGCCTAAATGTATCTAAGCTTGGTCTAATTTCTACTTTTAACAATACTAATTCAACCTCAAGCACCTAATAATTAAATACTATGTTCAGCTGTATTTGTAAATTATCATGTATATTTATGTCAGTCACTAATTGATCATTTTGCTCCAAGCTTTTTGTAATAGAAATGCACTGAAAGTGTAGACTTTAAAGGATTAATTTTCCTGATAATTTACTCACCCCCATGTCATCCAAGATGTTCATGTCTTTCTTTCTTCAGTGGAAAAGAAATTAAGGTTTTTGATGAAAACATTCCAGGATTATTCTCCTTATAGTGGACTTCAATGGACTCCAAATGGTTGAAGGTCAAAATGACAGTTTCAGTGCAGCTTCAAAGAGCTTTAAACGATACCAGATGAGGAATAAGGGTCTTATCTAGAGAAACCATCACAAATTTTCTTAAAAATAAATAAATAATTAAATTATATAAGTTTTAACAATAAATGCTCATCTTGAACTAGCTCTCTTCTTCTTCTCTATTAGAATTCCGGCAGTGTAGACACTGCTAAGTGTATTACTGCCCTCCACAGGTCAGAGTTTGAACTAATTGTTATATACTTGCACTAGAATATTGTATATGACAATTTAGTTCAAACTTTGACCTGAGGAGGGCAGTAATACACTTAGCAGAGTCTACACTGCTGGAATTCTAATAGAGAAGAAGAGAGCTAGTTCAAGATGAGCATTTATGGTTAAAACGTATAAAATTTTAAAACATTTTTAGAAAATGAGTGATGGTTTCTCTAGATAAGACCCTTATTTCTCATCTGGGATCGCTGTAAACTGTAATTTTGACCTTCAACCTTTGGGCTCCACTGAAGTCCACTATATGGAGAAATTATGAGTAAATTATATGAGTAAATTATCAGGAAATTTTAATTAGAAAGTGA
Source organism: Chanodichthys erythropterus (assembly GCF_024489055.1). Lineage (NCBI taxonomy): Eukaryota > Metazoa > Chordata > Actinopteri > Cypriniformes > Xenocyprididae > Chanodichthys > Chanodichthys erythropterus. The sequence goes on from NC_090240.1 coordinate 12,448,255, forward strand.
ACTAATCCTTTAAGACACACATAGCCTAAATAGCCTTTCAGATTTACATAATGTTGAATACAAAATCTCAAAGCAATTGGTACCTGCAAATGACCTTTTCTCACAACTAATACTTTTCTGAGACACTTTGCTACTTTTCTGTGCTATTATTTTATTTTTTTCTTCAAAATATAAACCATTTGTTTGATATTTTATAAGTCCAATGGAATTTGGCCACAGTGTAGTAAAATTCTCAAGTGAGAATAAAAAAACGTCCTCTCTTAACAGCAAACCATGGATGTTAAAGCCATCACAGTCACACTGGCAGTGATTTTGTGAGGGTTTTCTGTAAAGTAGGATTGAGGTCAGCAGTCCCATCCATCAGTCTGGCTGGCACTGACGCGCGTCACCGCTGATGATTGACAGCATGACTCCACCCCTCCCACTCCGACTTCAGGAGAGAAAACAGTCTCACCATCCCGCATATATAGCCAGAAGATGTACAACATCACCGTCCATTTCAAAAGAACAACATGCTAGTCTCTTTTATTATTATTTTATCACCGTAAATGACAGAAAAACTATTTTTAAGTTGCCGTTCAAAACAGCGACTCCAGCAGCACGACTCACTTCACAGGTGAGCTGCGCCTCCGCTCGCGGTTACCATGGAGCGACAGCGGTTCACTGAGCGCAGCGCGAGCGCTAACGTGGCCTTCACACTGACACTGGAGGAGCGAGCAGAGCTCCAGACTTCATCAGGAGTGAAGAAACACCACCATAAACACAGCCTCAAGCGCCGTTATGAAGTGCTGGAGACGCTGGGCAAGGGCACGTATGGCAAAGTCAAGCGCGCGGTGGCGAGACAGTGTGGAAAGACGGTGAGCGACATGAACGGGTTTTCCATCAGTTCTTGACAGTTTTTCTCGGTTCTAATAGTTTCGAATGAATTCACATTTCACAAAATGCTGATATGAAACATTTTTATTTTTTAATGTCTGTTTCGTAAGCAACGAATGGCGTTTTAGTTAGTTAACATTAAGATTTTGTAAGGCCTGTATTTTTAATTTTTTACCATTGTTCTTCATAATCTATCTATCTAATTTTCCTCTTTAAACTTATCTTTATTCTTCATCAGCAATGCAATTCAGGGTGGTAAATTGACAAAAAAATGTAGATTATTTGAAATTTGCAGTGCAATAAAAAAATGGAAAATCAGGGTTTTTAAAAATATATAGTTTCCATAACTAAAAATAATGGACATTGATCAAATCTTAAAGGATTAGTCCACTTTTAAATAAATATTCCTGATAATTTACTCACCTCCATGTCATCCAAGATGTTCATGTCTTTCTTTCTTCAGTCGACAAGAAATTAAGGTTTTTGATGAAAACATTCCAGAATTATTCTCCTTATAGTGGACTTCAATGGACTCCAAATGGTTGAAGGTCAAAATTACAGTTTCAGTGCAGCTTCAAAGGGCTTTAAACGACACCAGACGAGGAATAAAGGTCTTATCTAGAGAAACGATCGGCCATTTTCGAAAAATACAACTGTATATGCTTTATAAACACAAAATATCGCCTTGAACGTACTAGATAAGACTCTTATTCCTCGTCTGGTATTGTTTAAAGCCCTTTGAAGCTGCACTGAAACTGTAATTTTTACCTTCAACTGTCCTGGAGGCCATTGAAGTCCACTATAAGGAGAATAATCCTGGATGACATGGGGGTGAGTAAATTATCAGGGAAAGTTTATTTAAAAGTGGATTAATCCTTTAAGGAGTTATAGAAATATGCATAGTATAATGCAGTGAGATAGGAATGGATAAGGAGGTTTAGGGGTTTGATTTTGCTTTGTTAGACATTAAATTAAAACTAAAAATTATGGTAAAATATAGATGCTTTAATAAATTCAGTTTTTAAGAAAGAAGTTGGGCTTGGTTCACTCATAGGTGTGTGATATTTTATACTTTAAATTTGATGAGAATTAAATCCAGCCGTACTAAAATTATTTTGCTTTTGTGAAATTTGTGGTTTTGTGAATTTGTAAATAAGTTTCTCATTAAAGGGAGAGGGGAGAGGAGACCTCATCACTGTGATTTTCATCCACAGTATTGATTGTTTTTAGTTTAAACGTGAATCATTGTAATAATTGCCATTTTTAATAATATTAGTAATAATGCTAAATATACTTTATATATATATATATATATATATATATATATATATATATATATATATATATATATATATATATATATATATATATAATTTTTAGAAACACATTTCAAATTAAATGTGATTAAATAAATCAATTTTATTGATTTATTTAATAAAAAATGTATGAAGACTTAATTTCTCTATTTTGAGAAGAATATCCAGCATGTTCTCTGACATCAGTTCTGACAGCGTGTCAGTCATTCAACACGTCTTTACTTAGCAATTCACCTTAGTTAATTACTCTTAAATATTTTTGGGGTCATCCATATCTACTGTATGTAGACCTCATGTTAGCACACTTAATTAAATACTTAACCACTTATTCATCACTCAGTCTGTCATTTAACAAAAACAACAGAGATATTTCCCCCAGCCTGCTGTCTGCACTCTTTCACAGCCTGAAAACATATGAAAATACTAATGGAAAAACCGAAGTAATCTCACTGTCCAATCAGATTAGAGCAGCAGCTGAGCCTCTCTCTCACTCTGTCACTCATCTGGACTCAGAGGTGAAGTATTCCGGAATCCAGGAGCCTTAGCATAGCTGGGATTCCTGCAGACAAACACTAACACCATTCAGAGGGAGCCGGGTGTTGTGTGTATGTGTGACAGGGGAGCGAGGCGTCTCTCCACATCTCCAGATTGGGGTCAGAGTTGCTTGGCAGCTTCCCAGATGGCACTGCCAGTGCCGCCATATAGACAGCAGGTTTTCAGAGTTTTTTCAGTGATAAAATTTCCATATACATTGGGCCTTTAGCTTTACATTTCAATGTATGTTTACATCAGTACATTCCATTTGCTGATGCTATTAGGATAGAAAAGACACCATTTACTTTTAAGCCATAGCATGATTTCAGTTAATGAAAATCAAGGAATTTTGGAATTGTAAAAATCTAATGGGTTACAATGGAGCATTGTTTTAGCTGATCCAAAACTGCATGCTATGTAAGACTTACAGACTCCACATATACCAGAAACTAAACAACACCTTAACCCTCTGAGCCCCTTCATTTTTCAGTCACACTTGGTACCTTGCCTTGAAATTTTTTAAAACTTTTTTTTTCCAGGAAAATCAATGTAATATGTTTTTGTTCAATAATATATTTTGATTATTATTTAGAATTTTGAAGGAATGTTATGATACTGTGTAATATTTATATATTTTTTATGAGCTATTTTTTCCAATAAAATGAATATAGCCTAATAATAAAAAAAAAAAAAATATTATAAATGCCATATTTCAGATTAAAATAGAGTGAAGGCCTTTAACATGTCTGTATCATGTCCATGTTTTTGTGTTATCCATTATGATGAAGCAAAAAAAAAAAAAAAAAAAAAAAAATCCATTAATTTCCTATGTCGGTCATTTTTGACCATGAAGGTATACCAATTGTTACTTTTTATTTTTTTTTCGACCCTTCAACATTTTCGAATCATGTCCATGATTGTTTTGTGTGTTCACATAGCTAATGCAACAAAAGTCACCAAGTGTCATCCCATTCCAATAAAGTAAAAATGTTTAAAAATTTAAAATTTTTTGGCCAGTTCTGACCGAAGAGGCCCAGAGTTAATTGTACAAAATTTTACTCGCAGCCAGCAGAGTTATATATAGGTCAGCAAAACATAATATTTGATCTGTAGCCTAAATTATATCCATATCAGTTGGAGACTTCTGATTAACTTAGTTGAGGGTGGTAGTGAAATGGCTTCTCAAACAAGAAAAAATGTAGGGCGGGACTTGAATTTGTCCATGGGGAATTGATTGGATGCTTGTGGTTCACTATTGGTGGATCTCATGTGAGTGACAGGTTGCCCCGCCCTCATGCTAGTAAACACATCATCAGAGAAGAGAAGAAATATCTGAGGGGAAGTTATTTTGATAAAAAAATGGATGTGCAAGGAAAAATCATTTATAATAAACTGCAATATTCCATTAAAAATAAGAACTGTCAGTTTTGATTTCATGCTGACTTCAAAAAATATATCAATAAAAGATAGTCATCGTTTGTGAGTCTTCGGTCAGTTAAACATTTTTGACTTTGAGCCACACAAAAAAATATCAATATGAATTGTAGTTGAGAAATTGCAAACAACATCACAGTAGAGATGTATTCAAGTCTGTATTAATTGTATTTTCCATGTATTTTTGAATAACGTAATAAATGAGCATCACATCATTGACCCATATACTTACAGATATTTAGTTCAATTATGTGTTTGATTATAACGTGTCTGTTTGTGTGCTTCAGGTGGCTATTAAATCCATTAGAAAGGACAGATTAAGGGATGACCTGGATAGGGCTCACATCCAGAGAGAAATTGAAATCACCGCCTCTCTTACGCACCCAAATATCATCCGTCTATATGAGGGTAAATCATGACAGTCTCATAATATGATTGTTTGTCTCAGCCAAATGCTGAGATAGTCTCTCTTTCCATTAAACCACCAAATGATTAATGAAATGTGTTGGATTTGTTTTCAGTGTTTGAGAGCAGAGAGAGGATCGTGATGGTGATGGAGTATGCGAGTGGAGGAGAGCTTTATGAGTACATTCAACAGAAGCAGAGACTGACAGAAGAAGAGGCCAGACACTTCTTCAGGCAGATCACTTCTGCTGTGCATTACTGCCATAAAGTAAGCACATTTCTGCTCTTAAAATCTCATGGCATTCATGATACATATGAGCAGTTTTTCTTGAATAGGCATTTCAATCATGACAGCTCTTGGAATAGATTTAAACAGCGTTTTATCGATAAGAATGGAATGTATATAGGCTTTGTCTTGGCGGACTAGATCTGCTGCTGAGTGAAATCTACTGCACACAAAGACAGGCACTAGGATATGAGCTGCTGCAAGGAAAGGTGGGAGAACCCCCTAGCAAATCTAGGCAGGTGGTGCTGGGGATGGAGTGCGGCTAGGAGAGTTGAACCAGTTCGGGTTACGTAGAAAGAACAAACATATCGATTGGCCATGCAGCCTCCGGAAAACAGGCGAATCTCAACGTAACACCGACTGTTACGTAACAGTCATGATCATTAATATGTACACCCCCAATATTTGCATATGCCAGCTCATGTTTAAGGCATTAGACAAGGGCAGCCAGTATTAACGTCTGGATCTGTGCACAGCTGAATCATCAGACTAGGTAAGCAAGCAAGAACAATAGTGAAAAATGGCAGATGGAGCAATAATAACTGACATGATCCATGATAACATGATATTTTTAGTGATATTTGTAAACTGTCTTTCTAAATGTTTCGTTAGCATGTTGCTAATGTACTGTTAAATGTGGTTAAAGTTACCATCGTTTATTACTGTATTTGCGGAGACAAGAGAGTTGTCACTATTTTCATTTTTAAACACTTGCAGTCTGTATAATTCATAAACACAACTTCATTCTTTATAAATCTCTCCAACAGTGTGTAATGTTAGCTTTAGCCACGGAGCACTATCAAACTCATTCTGAATCAAATGTAAACATATACAAATAAATACCATATTCACGTGATCCGGTGCATGCATGCAGTATGCATGATGAACATCTTGTAAAGATCCATTTGAGGATTATATTAACTGTGTAAACTTTGTTTATACATTGTATTATAGTCAAGAGCTTGGGGGAGGGCAGGGAGTGAGAGATTTAAAGGGGCCGCAGCCTAAATTGGCGCATAGTTAATGATGCCCCAAAATAGGCAGTTAAAAAAATTAATTTAAAAAACTCTATGAGGTATTTTGAGCTGAACTTCACAGACACATTCAGGGGACACCTTAGACTTATATTGCATCTTGTGAAAAAGACGTTCTACGGCACCTTTAATGCATTCTTTCCATTCATTTACATGTTTAGTCTATAGGTGTACATGTTTGAGTGTGTATGTGCGCAGGAGCTTTTTTTTAGTGTCTGGTCCGCATAATACAGAAAAATTTGTTGTGTCCACGGATCTATGCAAACTGGAGTAATTTGATAATGTTTTATCTATACATAGGGAAAGGAAAGGGAAGGACGCATTCGCAGGGGATAGTTTAGTTGACACTTCAGGGCTGCGTTTTCGTCATGTGTACATGCAGGTCCTTCATCTCATCTGGATCTGGCAGGCTGCGGCAAACCTTGGGGTAAACAGAGAGAGACTAATATTAGCGTAGATGCCATTCTTCTTATGATGTAGCGAGTACATCAGGTGTTATGGGAAGTGTTCCCGGTTCCAGCTGACCTAATTTATGCAGCCTAACAATTTACATTATTTGAATTATAGAAGTAGATAATGGTTTATGTGCAGGCAAGTTTAAACAGATGTGTTTTTAGTTTAGATTTAAACTGACAGTGTGTCTGAAGATTGTTCCAAAGTTTAGGTGCTAAATAAGAAAAGGATCTGCCGCCTGCAGTTGATATAACCTAAATACAACCTAAAAAACTTAGTAATATTACAAAACTGAATAACACTCCAAATACAGCAAACCGACTTTTAAATAAAAATTCAGTATTTATATATTTATATCTATAGTATATGAATATTGGTAATATATAGTATTGTATGTTTGTATTTATATTTAGTATTTTTTTTTATATCTCAATGCAACCAGTACATTAAAATCAGCCTTGAAATCAGTAGTAAGGACTGCACTTTTGACACACATTACATTTGACCAAAAAAAAAAAAAAGTGTTAATATTATATTTTTACTTTTATTTAAAAAAAATATATATATATATCTTGTTATCCCTCAGAATGGTGTGGTTCATCGTGACCTCAAACTGGAAAATATACTTCTGGACAAGGACTTAAATGTGAAGGTAAACAATTTAAACCCAAACTATTTACTGAAGAACTGACATTATGTTTCATGCATTTTCATTTTTCATTCAAGTTGCCAATCACATTACAGAAACTAATCGATCCTTTGAGACAAGCCATTCAGACTTACTGCACATAGGCCCAGTTTCTCAGACAGGGCTCAGGATTAGGCCTTAGTTCAATTAGGATATTCAAGTAGCTTTTTGCAAATGTTCACTAGAAAAAACATTACTGGTGTGCAAAACAGAAACACTATATGAAATGAAGACCCTAATATAGGATCAGATAGGATCACCTTGAATGAGCTTCATTTTCTTCCTGGAATCTGTCAAACATGCCCTGAAATTTGTTTTATGGGACCCTTTTTTCAGAGGGATAATGAAGTATTAATCGACTTCTCATTTTGAACCCCATCCCCATGAAGTTTTTAAGGATGTGCAGATCTGGTGGCCATGGAATGCATTTGACTTCCTGGTGTTTATGAAATCACTCTGCAATTACTTCAGCACTGTGTATAGGAGCATCATCATCCTGGAATATGGGAACATTATAAGGGAACAATGTTCGCATTATTTTGCACAATAGAACAGCTTCATTCCTTGGTCATTACAAACCATATAGAGCAATCACTGGATCAGATGACTCTTGCAAAATAGCTGCTTATACCTCACCATGCTTCATACACAGTTGGTAACAGACAGGTTTGAAGGCATCCTTTGTCTCCATATGTTAACTGGATGTAGGAAATATGTTGAAAGATGACTTTTATTCATTATTCATTATAAAGTTGTCATTAACACTTTTTGAGAGTAACAGGTTTCATTTCATATGTAAGCACAATTTATATTTGTCTATCTAATTTCAAGCAATTTTGCATAACCCTTTATATCAGGCGTTTTTAAGTGTTTGACGGACAGTGTAATATAATTCCTCTCTGCATTTATAATTGGTCTTCTGCTATTTTTATCCACCCTATATGAATCAGAAATAGATTCTATTAAATAAATAGAAGTAGGTCACCCATTTTAATACAGAATTTATTCATCTATATTTGCTCTGTTTGTTGTAGTTAGCTGACTTTGGCTTGTCCAACCGCTACATGAGAGGCCGATGTCTGGACACTTTTTGCGGGAGCCCCCTATATGCTTCACCAGAGATTGTCAACGGACTTCCATACCACGGTCCTGAGGTGTCAATCAGTCTCACCAATTTTTCTGGTTGCTCACCCTTGTGAAAAGAAGTTCACTTTAGCATACTTTTAAAAAGAGTACTTGTTACAGAAATAATATTCTCAAAGAGTATACTCAAGTGCAAACTGAATGTAATGTTTTCAGACTCTAAATTGCATGTTAATTGCAGTTAAATGAAAATGTTTTATAGTTTAAATAATAAGAGTGCTTTTTTGACCCACTTAAGTAGTACATCTTTATATGTAATTTTATAATTACTTCTATTGTCTATGAATTATGGTTAAAGTGTACTGCCAAATGTACTGACAAGCATTTATGGTAAACTACAATATACTTACATGTATATTATGTCAATAACGTAATTTCTATTATATGTCATGTATTTATTAGGGGTTCAAACGCGAAGCACTGAAATCCTATTGTAATTGTTAAAATTTTTAAGGATCAGCATTCTCCCTAAAAACTGATCAGGCAGACCAAACCGTAAGTTATAGAGACTTGAAACTTTGAGAGCTGGTAGTACTGAAACCAGCTATAACGTCACCAAGGCTCGCCCCGATCGGCCTGACGGGGGCGCTACAACGGTGAAAAGTACGAAATTGCTCATAACTCCTAAACTATTAGGAATAGGCTCAAATGTCTTATATCATTCAAATCCTTGGCACAATATGGATAAGATGCATCTAATTCGATTGTTGAATTTTTTGGGTATTTTGGATTTTTTGAAAAACCTACTTTTGCAAACTAGTCCTAGGTTTTTCAACCGATCTGAACCAAACCAGTGCAGCAAGATTCTTTGGAGTCTGATTTTCAATCAGTTGAAATTTCATTTCACAGTCCCTAAGGGCCTCCAAAACGTGGGTGGAGCCACTTTCATTAAAATGGCTATAACTCGTAAACTGAATGAGATATTTTCACCAAACATGGCACACATATGTGAAAGATAATTCTGTGATCACGTGAAAAAGGACGGAGAAAAAAAAAAATGAAAATGGCTATAACTACTTCACTGTTAGTCAGATTGACATGCAGTGTCTTTGTCCAAGGTGCCATAATTGTCTGACATATCTTAAAAAGCATGAATGCCATCGGCCAAAGAAGTTTGAGCAACTATAAGACAAGATTAACAAAACTCGCTGGGCCTGTTTGACTTACAGCCCTAGAGGGTCTTTAAAAAACATATTTCCTAAATGGTAAATTGCCTGTAAATGGTCTTTTCCATCCATGATGTAAATGGTTGCAGGCTTGCTAATTAAAACATTATATCTTTTAATGCATCTGCTTAATGGCCTTAAAGCACTTGAACTCTGATAATTGCTGCTCGCAGCTATATTATATATTTGTAATTACAGATTTAATATATATACTTTACATGGGCTTTAATTAGTTAGTAAACCCCTCAAAATAAGTATACTTCTTTAACGCACAACAAAAGATTATTAAAACAATGATTAAAACAGACTTTAATGTAAAACTTTTAATTTGACATTAGTGCACTTTTTAAAAGTCTACTTAAGTGTGTTAAGAAACAGTCATGAAAGTGTACTCTCCTAAAGTACACTTAAGTGACCTTTCATTTCAGTAATATTATACTGTATTATCTGCAAGTACAGTTTTCAAATATATAATATTTGAAGTACACTACAAGTGCACATTCAGTACTATTAAGTGCAATTCTTTTTCACAAGGACATTTAATACTTTAAAGGAACACTCCACTTTTTTTGAAAATAGCCTCATTTTCCAACTCCCCTAGAGTTAAACAGTTGAGTTTTACCGTTTTCGAATCCATTCAGCCAATCTCCGGTTCTGGTGGTACCACTTTTAGCATAGCTTAGCATAGTTCATTGAATCTGATTAGACCGTTAGCATCGCGCTTAAAAATGACCAAAGAGTTTTAATATTTTTCCTATTTAAAACTTGACTCTTCTGTAGTTAAATCGTGTACTAAGACCAGCGGAAAATGAAAAGTTGTGATTTTCTAGGCTGATATGGCTAGGAACTATACTCGCATTCAGGCGTAATAATCAAGGAACTTTGCTGCCGTAGCATGGGTGCAGCAGTGCAATGATATTACGCAGCGTCTCTCACAAACGTCTCCATGGTTGCAAGGCACGTTCCCTGTGCAAGCAGGGGTTCACGGGCGCTGCGTAATATCATTGCACTGCTGAAGCCATGGAACGGCAGCAAAGTTCCTTGTCAAGAGTCAAGTTTTAAAAATATCAAAACTCTTTGGTCATTTTTAAGCGCGATGCTAACGGTCTAATCAGATTCAATGAACTATGCTAAGCTATGCTAAAAGTGATACCACCAGAATGAGAGATCGGCTGAATGGATTCGAAAACGGTAAAACTCAACTGTTTAACTCTAGGGGAGTTGGAAAATGAGCCTATTTTCAAAAAAAGTGGAGTGTTCCTTTAAATCCCACAGTTTGTATAGTAAACACGTCATAAACTATTCTGCATGACATATTCTTTTTTATGTGCCAGGTGGACTGTTGGTCTCTTGGTGTGCTGCTATATGCTCTGGTTTATGGCTCCATGCCTTTTGATGGCACAAGTTACAGCATCCTTAAAGAGCAGATCCGCCGGGGACGATACAAGACCCCTGATATCTCATCAGGTGAGATTTATACACATCCACACATCTGCCCACCATCATGAGTGGGAATTTACCATGACTCTTTCAATTCTTCTTATAGGGGCCTATTCATTGATTGGATGGATGCTCAGAGTAAAAGTAGAGGACAGAGCCACTGTGGTAGACATCGCTAACCATTGGTGGCTAAACCTAAACTGTCCCAACTTTTCAGATACTTCATTCTCAGGAGTTACAGAGAGTAAACCACGTGCCTCTACCCTACCGAGAAAGAAACATAAGGAAAGAACTTTCAGCTCAAACAGCAGCTCTATTCTGCTGTCACCTCTTGAACCTTCTTCCCACAACCAGTCCATGAAACTGCCAAAGAAGGGCATGCTGAAGGAGCTCTACAATCAGGTTGAATACACATGTCTCTCTGAGCACACAGACAGGTCTGGGTCTGCTGGAGACAGTAAGGCAGACCCTAGCGAAGATGTGGAAAGAATTGCGACAGATATCGGGAGGAAGAAGAAGGGCATTCTTAAGTGTAACGGAAAGTTCTCCGGTGTTTCTCCAATCACATCGGCTCCTACATGGTCGCACAGTTTCAGCAAAACTAGCCAAGAGGGTGATGGAGGTGGACAGCAGGAGATGGAGTTTGAGATCAAGATCTCTCTTTGGAAAACACACAAGTCTACAGGCCTACAGTTTCCCAAGAACAGATATTTTGATCATGCTCACTGACTATAAATGCACTGAATTCCATATAGGTAACAGTTTACAATAAGGTTCAATTAAGTATCACTAACAGTGAACAGTCTTGTTATTAATATAGGTCAATGCTAATTTATAAATATGCTATTGTTCATTGTAATTCATCTGTGTTTATAACATTTAAATATTGTTAATGAATTAAACCTAGTCTTGCCATACATATTACAATTCAAATGTTTTTTTGGTTTATTTCACTGTTTCCATCTGGTATCAAGATGCGTTTTGGTCGATCAGATCACAAGTAGATGAGGGAAACATACTCGTTTGCACCTCATTTTGTCCACTTTCAACCACTTTTGTCCTTATTTCTTTGAGAGGAGGGTCTATGTGCGCGTAAATGTATGTTTTTTTCAGATCTTATGATTTAATGGACAAAATAAGCTCACGCAATTTACATATAAACGCAGCCCGGAGACGACGGAAAAACATACGGAGAGCATCCAGCTTTTGTTTCTGCTCTGATAGACGCAGGACCACACCGAACACTGTGAGTGCATGTTAGAAATAATGTTTGCACTTATTTGTAACTGTGAACTTGTGAAATCAGGAATGGTGAGAGAACATTGTGCTTGGTACATTTTTACATTAGACCACATGAGCGTTTACACTACGAAAGCAATCTGGTTGAATGCGTTTTCAGAACTGTTTTTGTCCCTGGTATTAAGATGCATTTTGGTCAGTCAGATCACAAGTGGATGGCTTGTCCACTTTCGACCACTTCCAGAGGTAGTCGAAAAACGCATTTGTCTGGTTCGCCTTCGTAATGTAGATGCTCATGTGGTCAAATGTGTTTGGACAGCCACAAAAGACTGCCTACTGAACTAATGTATAAACATTATGGAAAGTGCGCTAGCAAGACAGGATTTAAAACCCAAGTTTGATTTGAAGATGAAAAAGAAATCAAGCAGAATGTTCTCTCACCATTCCTGATTTCTAACACACACTCACACGGTCTTATGGCTGTCAGAGCAGAAACGAAAGCTGATGCTCTCCGTCTATGTTTTTCCGTCGTCTCTGGTCGCGTTCATATGTATTTTGTGTGAGCTTATTTTGTCCATTAGATTGAAAGATCTGGGAAAAAAACCATACATTTACCTGCCCAAAGACCCTCCCCTCAAATAAATCAGGACAGAAGTGGTTGAAAAAGAGTAAAATACCAGGTGTAAACGGGAATGTGTCTCTCTCATCTACTCTTGATCTGATTGACCAAAACACATCGTAATAACAGGTGTAAACAGGGCCTTCGACTACCTCTTTAAGTGGTCAAAAATGGACAAGCTCAAAACGTTTTAGACCCCATTTACACCTGTATTTAGCGTCGTCCACTTGTGATCCAATCAACCAAAATGCATCTTAATACCAGGTGTAAACTTAGTGAGCAAGGATGCATTAAATTGATCAAAAGTGGCAGTAAAAACATAATGTTACAAAAGATTTCTATTTTAAATAAATGCTGTTGAACTTTCTATTAATCAGTGAATCCTGAATCCTGTATCAGGATTTCCATAAAATATGAAGCAGCTGTTTTCAACATTGACAATTATAAGAAATGTTTCTTGAGCATCAATTCAGCATATTAGAATGATTTCTGAAAGATCATGTGACACTGAAGACTGGAGTAATGATCACAGGAATAAATTACATTTTAAAATGCAGCCTTGAACATAAGAGACCTCTTTCAAAAACATTAAAAATCTCACCGACCCCAAATTTTTGAATGGTAGAATATTTGCAAATACACCCAAATCTTGCCTCACATTTTGAGTATCACAAAGCTGAATCACTTAACCAACGAATCAAGGAATCACAGCAGTCGAGAGTGCATCTGAATAACTCTCATAATCATAATCTACTGGAAATACCTGAGGTCAATTTGTTTATTTGCCTCAAAAGAAGTTAAATCAGCCTTGAATCTACTAATCCCATCCTAAAAGAATAGAGGCTTTGTCCAGAGCTACAGTTGTGCCATTTTCAGTCTGTGCTGGTGGCATACAAAATGGGCAAGAGGTGGAGGGCATATTCATGATAAACTTTTGCTCTCTGGCTCTCATTTGCTTTCTCACATGAAGAGAAAATACGCTTTTTAGACTTGACGCCAGACTGATTAGCATAAAACAGAAGCATTAGTATTAAAATCTCAGTTAAGCAGCAGTGTTTGGTCTTGTGTGGCCATTTAAGCGGATAATTTTTATTGTGTGATTGAATGAATGAAGGGATATTTGCAGTATTTGTAATTTTAACACTTGCCTCTAAGAAATTCATTTTTGTAGGTTTTGATTTTGGGGGGTTGGGGAAGAATGGGAATTTAAAAAAAAATGCTTTGAAAAAAGCAAATAAAAATGCTTTGATAAAAACTTCCTGAAATTGAATTATTAGGGGTTCAAGTGCGTAGCGCTGAAACCCTATTGTAATTGTTACATTTTCCAAGGATTCTCCCCTAAAAGTGATCGGGCAGACCAAACTGTAAGTCATAGAGACTTTGAGGGCTGGTAGTACTTATACTGCATTTAACGTCACCAAGGCTCACCCCGATCGGCCTGACGGGGCACTACAGCGGTCAAAAGTACGAAATGGCTCATAACTCCTAAACTGTTAGGCCCAGGCTCAAGTGTCTCATATTGTTGGAATCCCTTATTCCCGGAATAGGATTCGCTCGTCACGAAATATTCAGTATTTTGGGTTTTTTGAAAAAACCTACTTTTAACTAGTCCTAGGTTTTTGACCAAATCGGAACCAAACCAGTGCAGAAATGTTCTCTGGAGTCTGAATATCAATAATTATAAAAAAAAAAAAAATTGAAATTTTGTTTTACGGTCGCTAAGAGGCCCTAAAACGTACGATGTGGGCAGAGCCACTTCTACTAAAATGGCTATAACTCAAGAAAGAAATTAGATATTTGCACCAAACTTGGTTCACATGTGTATGGGCTCAATCTTTGGTCACGATAAAAAAAACGTGTCAATTGGACACTAGGCGCCGCTATAACTTGAAAAAAAAAACCATGAAAACAGCTGTAACTACGCAACCAATCGACTTGAAATTTGGCATGCAGTGTCTTGGTCCAAGGGGGCATGATGGTCTATGAGGACATTATCTCAAAAAACATGGCAGTCATCGACCAATGAAATTTGAGCACCTATTAGACAAGGTTAACAGAGGCCGACCAGCATGAAACTCGGTGGGCATGTTCAACACTGGGGCCTAGATGTCTGTAAGAATTTTGAAAGAAATCGGCCAGTAGTTGGCGCTAACGAGGTTTACACCTCATTACTTGTTTCACAGATTCACACATATCATTTGATAGATCTCCTCACGTTGAACAACTTTGCCTCAAGAACCAATGCTGTCAATCAAATTGTTTATTAAATATTCACGAAGAGCTGAAAAAAATACTTTTGCAAACTAGTCCTAGGTTTTTCGCCCGATCGGACCAAAACCAGTGCGGGACAATCCTCTGGACTCTCTAGATAAATAATTATCAAAAAAAGTTGAATTTTAGCCTTTGGGTCGTTATTACAGGGTCATTTAGAAAATGGGCATGGCTAAATATACCCAAAAGCCTATAAACCCTAAAAGAAAACTCAGAACTTGAACACATGCAGCATATGACCCTATAGAAGCATGCCAACTTTAATGGAGATCGAACCATTGGTGGTGCTATAACGGTTAAAAAGCTTTTAAAAACTTATGTTTTTAACGGTTTTGGCTGAAAATATATATAACTCTGGGTGTGGTTGACCTATTTTCATGGGAGTTATGTCTTTAGTCTACTGAAACCTTGCCGAGTCCATCGACACCAGACTTGCCAGGTTTTGCCTTATGGTTTGTGCATGTTGTGATTTAGCGCTTAAAAAACTTTTGCGAATATCTTCGAAACCGTTATTCCGATCGAGATGAAACCACCGTAGGAAACAAGGAACCTAAGTTGGTTTACAAAATGTAAATGCTCAAATATCAAAATTTTGATAGGAAGTGGCAAAAAAAAATAAATCAAAGTCTCTCATGAGTAATTTTTTTATGCTCTCATATATATGTGTCTGTAACTTCAAAACAAAATGAGATATTTTCACCAAAATGAACACGCATAAGTATGAGCACACTCTGAGAGAGAAAAAAGTGGTAGAGATTGGGCAATAGGTGGCACTCTAACTGTCAAAAAACCTTTGAAAACCATGTTTTTCCTTACTAAATTGCCTGTATTGGCTGTAAATGGTATTTCCATCTATGATCCAAATGCTTACATGCTATAATAAAATATAAATACAAAAAAAATATAAAAACCTTTTTACGCATGTGCTTAAAGGCCTTAAAGTGCTTGAACCCCGATGATTGCTGCTCGTAGCTAGATTTAAAATAATTAATGTAATGAACACCAACAATTCTGTCGTCTAAAACTTTTTAATAAAAAGGGTGGAAAAAAATCCACACATTTTTAGAAAACATTTAATCTCTCCAAAGTTAAATTACAAACATAATCTACATCTTTACACATTGTTTGCAGTGAGAAAGTCTGTTCAAGAGTTGTCCGAGAAGACTTGACCCATGACAGCCAGTTTGGCGCTGAACGGCTGCACAGGGCAGGAGAGCACAGGAGGTTTTCGTCTCTCTCCTGGCTTCAGTGCAATGCTCTCTGAGGAGCCGCCGGCGCTCTGGTCCCCTGAAGTCTCCTCTGATTGGTCCGTGGGAGGCCTGAGTGGTTGTGAGAAGCTGAGAAGTATGTCCTGTAGTTCCCTGTGCTCGTCCTGGTATCGGCTGCAGCAGTGCAGTGCGGCGGGGTCGAGCGGGTGAGCCTCCGTGTTAAATATGTAACCCCCCGCGCTGAGTACGCAGTCCCCCTGCAGGCCACCGAGCTCAAACTCAGTGCCCGTGTTATGAAGGAAATTTTCAGGATCGAAGAGGAGGTAGAGGTATTTAATGGTCTCGGCCAGGAAGAAGGACTCCATGCGGTTGTCCAACTTGTGGTCCCTTACGTCCTTCACCTTTGGCAGAAATAAAAAGATGAGTATGTTTAGAGACTGTCTCAATATTGATCAAACTTTGAGACTCATTTTGAGACACTCACAGTGGCAAAACCACACTTCACACGGCTGATTTTGTCAATCGACTCGACTGCATCCCGGCCAAGCTGCATGAATGTCGGGTCACCGGTGGCCTTATACAGATACATGGCGCTCTCGATCAACTCTGTACAACAAAATTGGTTACTTCAATTTCATTTATTCATATCAATTAATCAATACAGATTTTACAGCAAAAGGTTGGAATATTCTACATGACTTTTAAAATTTGAACAGATTGTAAAACACTAGGCATCATACACTTGCTGACTTTGTAAATGGTGAAAGAGAAAAACTTGGCATCATACACTAAAAGATTGAGGATCACACACTATCAGACTTCTGAACACAACAAACTCACGCAGAAACACATGCTTTGTTGAGGAGACGCATGACAAATGAGAACAATGCATGTTCTAAAATCAGCTCAAAATATTAAACATGTTTGATCTGAAGCTAAAAAATAAAAAAAAATATTTGCAGTCTGTGCCTTTCATAAACTACATGATTTTCTTTTCTTTGACTTCCGGCAACTAGCGCCAACTCATCCAGACAGTAAATCGGCAAAAATCTGGGAAAAGTAGTATGTAGTGTATTCAAGCCTCAAAACAGTCTTAAACTTTATAACGCATTCCAGGTCTGTGTTGAACTATAGCAAAACCATTCATTTTATCAATATTTATGAAAAAACAAAAAAATGAATCCCGCACACTATCAACTTGCAAAACAATAAAGAAGACACTTTATTAGCAACGTTTCGATCGTAAGATAGATGCTAATAAAGTGTCTTTTTTATTGTTTTGCAAGTTGATAGTGTGCGGGATTCATTTTTTTGTTTTTTCATATTTTGACTATACCAGTCTTCTTTCCTACGCACCTATCTATCACCTACAGGTGTGCGACGCTAATTATTCATCAATATTTATGAGAAATTTTATTTTAATATATTGCTATATAAGAATTACCAGTATTAATTTCATTGAAATCAACTGATTTATTCATATTCTTCGAATTTATAACTCATGACAGCACAAAACAGTCCAAATTTTTTTTGAAAGAAAGAAAAATTTACTTTTATTCAGCATTCGTGCATTAAATTGATCAGTGACAGTAAAAACATTTCTTATGTTACAAAAATTTATTTCAAATTGCTGCCGTTCTTTCTGTTAGCTTTTTATTCATCACAGGATCCTAAAAAATGTATCAGGTTTTCAAAACTGTTTTCAACATTGATAATAATAAGAAATGTTTTTTGAGTGTCAAATCAGCATATCAGAATGATTTCTGATGGATCATGTGACTCTGAAGACTGGAGTAATGATGCTGAAAATTCAGTTTCGATCACAGGAATAAATGACATTTTAAAATACATTCAAATAGAAAACAGTTATTTTAAACGGTAATACTATTTCACAATATTACTGTATTTTGATCAAATAAATGCAGCCTTTGTGAGCTTAAGAGATTTTTTCATGAATATTAAAAATCTTACCGACTCCACACAGTATAAAATATATTTATTTTACTTACATAAACTACGTTTTAAGATGAAAAACATTATCAAATTTTAATTCTGCAATAATTTATCAATAAGTGTCAGCAGAGTGAAATATCGACTTCTCACTACCCAAGACTTCTCACTTCCCTTGTTTACGTGTTAGGTCAGTAGGCAGAGAGTAGGCGGTCTTTTGTGGCTGTTCGAACACATTTGACCACATGAGCGTCTACACTATGAAAGCCATCCAGTTGAATGCGTTTTATACTACCTCTGGAAGAGTTCGAAAGTGGACAAGCTCAAAACATTTTAGACCCTGTTTACACCTGTATTTAGTGTCATCCACTTGTGATCTGACTATACCAGGTGTAAACAAGGCCAAAAACACTTCTGTAAAACACAACTCAAAAAAGGCATAAAATCAGGTCTAAAGCCACAGTTGATATCTGGGTCAAAACTGACCCAGAATGCGAAAAGCATTTTATATATATTTTTACATTGTTATATCTCTTTACCTAGCTCTAAAAATAAATAAATTAAATAAATCAATTTTAAAATTGTATTTAATTTTATTCCAATGTTTGTTTTTTTACACATTTAAATAAATACATTGGGTCTCATTCATGAAACATTCGTAAATATACGAGTAAATATGTGAGTGATTTGCGCGTAAACAGACTTTCCCGAAAACTCTCTTCCTGATTCACAAATACTTCGTAAACGTCAGAAGTGATAGTGAAATGTGTGTGTGTGTTAATGAATTCCAATCAGTCGTAAATGGGACGCGCGTACACGTTCATTCTCAATTACCATAAATCCCGCCCATTAAATCCGACTGACAACTATATATGGGCATCATTTTATGACACCAAATGAAGGATTTTGGCCATTTTATAGGAAACAAGTTCCATAGTTTGCCCAGCCCTATTGAAATCAATTCATTATTTGATTAAAGTGCTCCGTTTGCAGATGCTATAGGTGCGTTCACGCGGCCTCGTAATTCCTGTAGTTACAAGATTCTATCTTGTAAAAAGCGTTCACGTCTTCGTAGAGTTCGTAATTACAGTTTGTAAGCTGGGAGTTTTCTGAAAGCTCCCACATGTAACATGTGGCCACTATACCACCTGACCGCTGTAGATTGATTTATTAGGCGTTGATAGTGGTGCCACGGAAACGCATCATTTCCAGTCCAAGGACCAAAAGGACGTGAACAGGTCCGAATATAACGTCATTTCAAGATAGCGGTAAATACAAGGTGACGTGTATTTACCGCTAGATACACCGAGAACCGAGAACCGAGAACATTTCCTATAACACTAGATATACCTGTACATCAGAATAAGAATGGCATCTACGCTAATATCTGTCTCTCTGCTTATCCTGAGGTTTGCCGGGTGCTGGATCCAGGCCGTATCCAGATCAGATGGAGAACCTGCGTCTGGACCTGACTACAACGTAGCCCAGGAGACAATGGGCCTAAAGATCCAATTCTGGCTGCATCTATAATTCAGATTTTTAATCCCCGTATCCGCTTACATATATTTATATATAATCGATTTTTAATCTCTATAATAAAAATGTACAATTCAGATTTTGATCTCCATATACATTTACATATATATATCTTCCAAGGGTTTTTTTCCCTCCTAGGACTTTTTTCCCAGTGCTAGCACGCTGGGTTTTTCTCCTAGGGGGTTTTTTCCACCCCTGGAAGTCAGCCGACATTGGCTTAATGTAGCACCATCTTGTATATGTTACATATTACCACGCTTGTTTGTACAGTTTTAACCACTTCCCTTTTTTTCTGTGCTTCTAATATGTAAAGCTGCTTTGAAACAATTACCAATTGTAAAAGCGCTATATAAATAAATTTGACTTGACTTGACTTGACTTGACTTGACTTGACGTGAACGCAGCTTATTACTGGCTCTCACAACAAAAGTAAAAAGAAAAAACGTATGTAATTACTATATATAATATTTTTTCAAAATGCTGTAAATATGTACCTTATTAAGGTGAATTAAAATGCAGCCTTATTAATGAGCAAAACGTTCGGATGTTAAACGCACTATTTACGCGTGACTGGGAGCAGGTGTAGATTTCTTTCGTACCAACTAACATTTGGAAAATACGAACATTTTAATGAATCCGAAAATTTACGCCAGAACCACTTTACACACGATTTACACAAAAATTCGTTCTGCTCTTGTTTCATGAATGAGACCCATTATGTATTTTGTTAGTCTTCATGACACATTTTCAAAGTTTGGTTCCCATATCAAAACCTACATGTTTTTAAGAAAAATTCAGGAATGTGTTCAGGGTGACCAGATGACCAAAAATGACCAGAATGAGTTATAATGGTTTAAAAGACAACTAATCTATGATTTGAGGACTTTACATGTATGCATTGCTCCCTTTCGCGGTGTGTTTTATAGATACCTGGCCGCAGAGGGTAGCCCTCTCGTTTGTCCACTGTGTATCCTTGAGGAATGCTGTAAAACTCTGGGAGGCCTCCAAACTGACGCCAAACACTGTAGTAGTTATGGAAGGACTTTGTGGCACTGGAAATATCACCTATCAAACTCTGAAATGAAATAAACACATGTACATTATTAGGCGCCACAGCAATCTGCTCTCAGATGCAAATATATAAAAAAATGGTGTTTTCCCATTGTCTTCTGACATAATGGACTAGTGTATCTGCTTTCTCACCTGCAATCCAGGCCAGAACGCCTCCAGAGACTGAAACACAGGCATTGATACTGTTCCTTTATGCATCTGCACCCACAGATACCAATCATCAAACTTAGTGTAGTTCTTTATGGACTTATCAAATTCTGCAACACACATTTGAAAGTTGATAATGCTTTCACATAAGCAAGATAAAGAAAGATAAACAGTAATTACTGGAAATTAGTTGGTGTTATGATTAGATAATATCTAAATTTAGTGTAGGATTTACTTTAACTGCTAGTAAACTTCACAAATAATTACAAAGAAACACATTGAATTAAACATGAAATTTTGAAGTAGAAAGGCTGAAATAGTATTTTCTTGTAAAACATTCTCCACTTTTTTTCATATTTTACTTTTCTTTTTTTTTCGATTTCTATTCTCTTTCTCCATCTACTTGTATATAAAAAACAAAACCAAAACCTTGCTAAAAGCACTTTGCTGATGAAACTGACTTGACACGGCACTTACATACTCATGTTGATTGCTTCTACTATTCTCATTTGTAAGTCGCTTTGGAGAAAAGCATCTGCTAAATGACTAAATGTAAACGTAAATGAAATAAGTCCATGTTTACCGTGAAACATTGCCAGCAGCTCCTCATCTTGCAGCAGGATGGCCCCCTTTACAAGATACTCGAAGTATGAGTCCACTCCCGCCCCGATCCCTGCATCCTGAGCCACCCACTTAGAAGTTATGACATCTATATGGTTGCCCACCTGAAAAAATGAGAGAGTTATGTGAGATAATTTTAACAAGAACACTGAATGCTGGAGCCAGTAAAGGGGTCACAGCACACCTTTTCCATTTCAAAAATCCATATTTTTTCTATATTTTTCTCTAATTTCATATTTTCTTCTCTATAAGTTTTACAGACCATATTTAAAGGGTTAGTTCACTCAAAAATAAAAATTCTGTCATTTATTACTCACCCTCAAATGATACACTGGGCCATTTGACCAATCAGAGCAGAGGAAGTTCTCAGAAAGGAGGGGTTTAGAGAGACCAAATCCTTTTATCAAATTGTTTCAGACTATGAGAAAAGCGGTGGTGCTGCAATGTATATTTTGAGAAAAATAAAATGTTTTTTGCCCTTGGATGCATGTAAGCCTAAGAGACCTCCAAAGGAACCTGTTAGGAACCTTTAAAATAGCATAATATGGAGGGACTCTTTAAAACACTCAAACAGTATTATTTTACAGTGAACAATCACTAAACATTTAGCTGCACTGACTGATTGGTCAAAATGCCCTGAAAAACACTATGCTTGTATGATACATTTATTTTTAGAATATCTTATTTTCATATTTTAGAAAACAGAATGGGGCAATAGTTTGGAAATATTTTTCTTATCCAGACCTAGAAATTACTAAAAATCAAAATCCCCGGGGTCATATTAAAAAAAAATGTTTGCACGTGTGTGATTGATACTCATTTCACATGCAAAGAGGTTTTACATTGTGGTTCTAAAGCCCCACTTAATTCTCAGGGTCAGAGAAAGGGTAGAAACTGATTACAAAAATAAAAATAAAAAAATGTTGTTTTTAAATGAGAATTTTTGGTGCAAAAACAACTGCTAACATAATCAATTAAATTATTAAAAATTAAATTAAAGATAAATAAAAATGTATATGACCTTTTGTAATCAGCTATGCAAAATGCTAACTGCTCATTTAAATCAGATTTGGTTCTCAGAAAGCTTTATGGTTCTATAGAATATTTAATCCCGATAAAGAAAACAGGGGATTGGGATAACAACGGATAATTGGTTGTTTACAACACAATTTGAATCACATGGAGAAACAACATAAACATAGTTTATGCCTTTTTAATCAGCCCTGTCCTAGTAATTGCTGTTAAAGCGATTAACGCGTTGGAAAGAAAGAGCAGCTAAAACATAAATATTAATGTTATTAGAGGCATTTGGTCAAAGCATTTCAGAAGGGACATTTCCGGGTGGTTTAGCTACTACTGAGTGCAGTCAGTAGGACTGCTGGGCACGGGCAGGTCATTCATGATGCATTACATTCATATGTTGTAGTATGAAGTAAATGTAAATTTACTAGTTAATATTGTATAATAAAGGGATAGTTCACCCCAAAATGAAATTCTCTAATCATTAACTCACCCTCATCCCATCCCCAATGTATAGGACCTTCTTTCTTCTGATAAATACAAAGAAAGATTTAATCCCATTGAATGGGTACCACTATGTTGATGCTTAAAAACCACACACAGCGATCACGGCAGTAATACTTCTTCTGAAGTGAAATGATAAGAATAATACTAATATTTTTCAACTTTTTTTTTAACTGTAAATCATTGCTTCTGGCCTATCATACGAGCGTTCATGATAGGGACGCTGTGACACGTGATGCAAGTGCGTTGCAAAGCTTGCGCGATAAGTGGCAGTTCAAGCATCAAACTTTTGCCAGCCATTCAGGCCCTGTCCACACGGACATGGGTATCTTCAAAACCACAGCTTTTTCTATGGTTTTGAACGCAAACACAGTATCCGGTATCACAGTATCCGGTCACTGAAACTGAACTTTTTTGAAAACTCCTGCCATGGTGAGGATTTTTAAAAACCCGGTTACAGTGTTGTCGTGTAGACGGTGAAACCGGAGATTTTGGCTTGTGACGTCGGAACCGGAACCAGTAATAACCTTTTTTCCAGGCTTCTGATTAGCCAACATGGCTTTACGGTTAGGGTTGTATCGCCACCAGTTGGTTTGGCATGCTCTTGATTCATAGCGTGTTTTTGCATTTTCATGCAATGTGGAAAAACTCCTAGGCCTCAATGGCATTATATGAACTCACAGCAATGGATTATTTTCCTTAAAATCTTCTTTTTTTTGTGTTTATCTGAAAAAGGAAAGTCATATTTTTCAAAAAGTCACTTTTTGGCACATTCGCACTGCAGGAGCTGGGTGTGATGATGTAGGAGATTTCGTCTCTTAGCCCTTCCCTTGCTCTTTCAATCGCACAACTCATACGTCTACATGTCATCTCAGTTATCATGAAACACACAACAAAAACACAGCTCTGATCACGGCATCCTCCATCCTCCAGTTGTTGACGCTGTTGAATGCCGTGCTTAAATGACATCGCTATCAGCCGACTTACATCACTTCAGAGTTTCTACTACCGGTGCGAACGCAACCAGGAAAAATGTCCCTCGGTGAAAATTTAGATCTCGGCGGACCACCCTTTTGGCTAGTTTCTATAACTGAGTTCCTATATCTACCCATTGTGAAAGCCTTAAATGATGGAGAGAATTTTCATGTTTGGGTGAACTGCCCCTTTAAAACCAAAGAATTTCAGATATGCACTACTCTGGCTTCATGGCTGTACTACAAACAGTTTGATCCCAGATAAAAAGCTTTTACCAGGCCAATATCTGAGCGTGTTCTCCACAAGGCCCTGAGAGCTTTGCGAGCCACGTTCTCAAACACAGGGTCTCCAGTCAGTCGGCTGAGGGTGGAGAACTCCAGGATGAAGGTGCCCACTCCAGCAGTGCAGGTGACGGGGGTCTCAGTGGGGTTCACCCCCCTCAGCAGGTTCACCGTGCCATATGGCATCCCTGTGGGGGTCTGGAAAGCTGAGAAGAACACAATATATATAAACTTGACAACATTATCAATAATCATGATTGAATATTATTATGATTCTAATATAGCTTTAAAAGAGTATTTCTGAATCCCAATTCATATACCCTTCCTATACAGCATGCCAGAGTAGGATTAGTGCGTTACATTGAAAATAGTACATCAAAGGTGACTGAATAGAATCTCAAAGAGTTTTGGATGTATCCATGCATGCTTCTTGGGAAAATATAATTATGAAAGATGCAATTTTATGTCCCAGTACAGGCATACTAGCTTAGCTAATGCTTAAAACTACATGCTTTTCTAAATTAATAGGAGTATGCAAATTCAGTCTTTGTTTTCTGTGGAAACTATTAGCACAGTAAACTAATAATGAATGTATGTGTGATGTAGCTTTTTCAAATTAATACATTTCGATTTATTGGCAGGAAATAAAATACATACTAATAAACTAAAATGAACAAATTGATAAATGGTGAGTTTATCATTACATAAAAAAAACATTATATGCACTCATGAACCTGTGTTATTTTCATATTATGTATATACTATTATAGAATTTATATTAATGTATGGAATGACCTTTTATTTTTATTTATTTTTATTTTAGTTTTGTTGCTATGTGTTTTTGTCATTTTCATTAGTTTTTTTAACATTTCTATATTTGTTTTCCATTTCCATTTTCCAGTTAGCAACATGTCACTCGCATGAGATCCACAAATAGCAAACCACAACCATCCAATCAATTCCCCATTGACAAAACCAAGTCCCGTGCAACGTTCCAGAAGCCATTTCACTCAGATGTACTTGCATAATAGGGAAGAAAAGACTATCGCAATTTCCGTTTCATGCTGACTTTAACAAAGTGTTTGGCTCAGTTTCTGTGTTGCAATGACAAATGCAACAAACTATTCGTGCTAAATATGTTTCAGATAGTGATGTAATTGCGCTATTAATTGAATATGGTTTTGAAGTACACATAAGCTCCCTCACCGGGCAGCAGTTTGCGGGCGGCGTCCTCTGCCATGCGCAGGAGGGGTCCAGAGCAGGGCCAGCCCTCCTCCACCTCCATCCCTGCACGTTTAGAAAGCAGATGGGCCGAGAGAAGCCCACCAACCACTGCAAGAAATACATTTCATCAAGTGACCAGATTATAAACACATACACTGGTGAAACTCACTTAATGCCAATGATTACAGCCCTGTAATACAGGATAAATAAAGATAAATGAGTTTGTCCGGATCATATGTCCCCCCAAAATCAAATAAATAAGAAAATTTTGCACAAAGAAAATAATTATTTTCATTACAATAAAGCACATTCCCACATTTAACAGTAATGTAAAATAATTATTTATACTTAGGACCATGTGATATTTCAGTTTTTCTTTTTAACAATTCTGTGTTTTTCTGTCAATATGAGGTGCTGTGTGTACATTAATGAGGGAAAAAAAAGAACTTAAATGATTTTAGCAAATGGCTGCAATATAACAAAGAGTGAAAAATTTAAGGGGGTCTGAATACTTTCCGTACCCACTGTATATGTTTTTTTGTTGTTGTCGATTTTTGGGTATATTTTGAAATGTATATTCATCTGAGATTTTTCATTCCATAATACACAGTATATCTCACCTCGTATATTGGTCTCAAAGACAGATGCATTTACATCCGTGTCAAAGTCAACCGTGTCCTGAAGCAGAGTGGCCACGCGCTGGAACTCTGTGTGGTTTCCCAAAACCTATGATCAAGAAAGACAAACATTCTACAGAAAAACCACTGCTTGGCATGGAAGAATTTTGTTGAATGTAATTTCATACCAGTAACGTGTCCAGAGCATCAATGAGGGTGAGGGAGAAACTGAAGGAAAGAGGGACAAATAGAGAGGTTATAATGATAGAACATGACTTCTGAATCTTCCTGTCATAATTATGTGTTTCACTATGAAAGATATTAAAGACAAAGGCTTTTCAACTCCACTGAAAAAAGAAAAAACCTGCACCAACTTTCCCAGAAGTATTGTAGGCCAAAGTGATCATTGAATGTAAGGGAGAATTTTACACTATAACAAAGTTCAATCAAAAGAACCCAAGTGCTGTCCATTTTAATCTTATGAAATATAATTTATTATTTTCTTAATGTTATGTCAGCAGCACAGTGAATGAGAAACATTGTATAATTAACAAATTCTATAAAAAACATTTAAGATTAATAAAAGACAAAAATTCTAATTTTGAAGTACATCAGTCTAATGATCTTTATGCATTAAAAAAAGGTGTAGTCCAGTAAAATATGTTTAACAGTCAATGGAGTTTGATGTTGGTGGTTTTTTACCTTTAAAGAAATAATCATGTGCAAATCTTGAATAACCTAAACGACACCTAGTTAAAACAACTTGATCATGACTAGATTTAAAATGACTAAAAACCTTCTCCTTATACTAGGATTTAGTTCATTTCATCCCATTGGATATGCCACTTGTTAGTAATATAGGAGATAATTACTGGGTGGAATTTGACAAGCTGAAAGCCTCCTTTGCAGTGATGTCTGCTTTGTAGTTATCAAATAAACATATACATATATACACATTATATATATATATATATATATATACACATTATATATATATATATATATATATATATATATATATATATATATATATATATATATATATATATATATATATATATATATATATATATATATATATATATATATTATATGTGTTATATATATTATATATATATATATATATATATATATATATATATAATATAATATAATATAATATAACACATATAATATAATATAATATATATATATATATATATATATATATACATATATATATATGTGTGTGTGTGTGTGTGTGTGTGTGTGTGTGTGTGTGTGTGTGTGTGTGTGTGTGTGTGTGTGTGTGTGTGTGTGTGTGTGTGTGTGTGTGTATGTATGTATGTATTTAATGGAGGCCAGCTAGTAAGAACTGTGCAGATAAATATCACTCCCTTGCAGACTTTGGCCTCCTTTTTAGCGTGTCTGCCTCCCACGCCAGAGACCCGGGTTCGAGGCCGGGTAGGACCTTAGGGGTTACACCTGTTCAACTGTTTGTTAACGCAAATATCCAATCAGTCAATCACATGGCAGCAAGAGATTTTTATGCACGACCATTTCTAGGGTTTACAGAGAATGGCCCGAAAAAAGAGAAAATATCCAGTGAGTGGCAGTTCTGAGCAAGAAAATGCCTTGATGAGGTCAGAGGTCAGAGGAGAATGACCAGACTGGTTCAGCAACAGTAACGGAAGAGCATCTCTGAACACACAACACATCCAACCTTGAAGCAGATGGGCAGCAGAAGACACACCAGAGCCACTCCTGTCAGCTGAGAACAGGAAGGTGAGGCTAGAACTCACACAGACCAACCAAAACTGGACAGTAAAAGTTTGGAAAAAAGTTTCCTGGTCTGATGAGACTCAATTTCTGCTGCAACATTCGGATGGTCGGGTCAGAATTTGTTATAAACAACATTAAAGCATGGATCCATCCTGTCTTGTATCAGCGTTTCAGGCTGCTAGGGGTGTAATGGTGTGAGGGATATTATCTTGCCACACTTTGGGCCTCTTGGTATCAATTGAGCATTGTTTAAACACCACAGTCTACCTGAGGATTGTTGCTGACCATCTCCATCTCTTTATGACCACAGTGTTGATCTTCTGATGGATACTTCCAGCAGGGTAACGCACCATGTCACAAAGCTCAAATCATCTCAAACTGGATTCTTGAACATGTAAATGAGTTCACTAAACTCAAATGACCTCCACAGTCACCAGATCTCAATCCAAAAGAGCAGCTTTGGGATGTGGTGGAACGAGAGATTCACATCATGGATGTGCAGATGGAACTGTGATGCTCTCATGTCATTATGGACAAAAATCTCTGAGGAATGTTTCCAGCAGCTTGGTGAATCTCTGCCATGAAGAATTCGGGGAGTTGTGAAGGCAAAAGGGGTCAAACCCGATACTAGGGAGGTGTACCTAATAAAGTGGCCAATGAGTATGTGTGTGTGTGTGCACGTTTTTGTGATTTTTGAGGACACAAATTTGTATAATGACATGGGTATTACACTGGTATTACGATATAAACATGAAATATGAGGACATTTCATGAGTCTTCATATTTAAAATAGCTTTAAAAACTTATTAAATATTTTATTAAAAATGTAAAAATGTGCACTGTTTTCTGTGATGGGTAGGTTTAGGAGTAGGGGTAGTGTAGGGGGATCAAATGTACAGTTTGTACAGTATAAAAACCATTACGCCTGTGGAATATCCCCACTTTGATAGCAAAACAAACATGCGTGTGTGTGTTAATATTTATATATACTTTATTTGAGAAAGGACTTCATTTAGATTTTGATAGAACACCTTTTAGTGATTTCTATGTAAACTAAATTCTTTTTAATTATTTTTGGAGAATATAATGTGTTTTCATTGGTTAAATGCTGTCTTGTTTGTTGGCCATGCATATTCATGCATTCACAAGTTTTAATATTTTTGACTACCTAAATTGTTGAAACATTGTTTGCCTACAGTTTGAGAGCATTGTGCTGTCTTTTTGTTTTCATTTTTTTTTTTGAAGAAGAACGTGTTTCTGCTATAAGCTCATACCTTCCCCATGTGTCCTGTCCGTCACATGTCAGCGGTCTCAACTCATCATAAGGATATGCATTTTCCAAGTAGCTGTTGTAAGCATGATAAAACATTGACTTTATTCTGTCCCTGTTAACACAAATAAAACAAACAGCTTTAAACAGGACTGATTGTCAATATTCCTCTAAGCAGTAGGAAGGCATTACGATTATACAGGAGACAAGTGTAGTGCACACTGAACAGGCTTTCTGCTGACTCTTGTGTATTTATTTACACATGACCATATGGCAAAGCTGATTGACTGACAGCAAATTCCCCTTCTTGACCATAAAGAACAGATTTATACTTGTTAGTGTTGCAGCAGTTGTAACATCTCTATGCAACAACTCTCTACGGCACCCTGATCATCTGACCCACTTATTACACATCAATAATTAATGATGAATTTAGAATATTATTAATAAATCTCACCTGTAATGAGACATTTCCTGCTCAGTAAAATCTTTTCCTTTAACATGACTGATGATAGGAGACAGGAACGTGGCGCAAAAAACGGCGGAGAAAAGGAAAGTAAGCATTAAGTAACGTGATGTGAGCAGAGATAAACAATACTATAATTTCAAGCGACATGGATATGCACAAATACTACAAACAGTGCAAATAGGAAGTGCACATACTGCGCATGCGTATGAGCGAATGCTGACGTGCAGGTAGCGTGAGCTGTCGATTTTAAAATAAAAGCCCTATGGTATAAAATAAAATAAAGTATTATAAAATCAAATCAAATCAAACAAAAATAGCTTTAAAAAGATGCATTTCACAGTTGAAGTCTTTTTAAAAGGTTTTTATTTATTTATTTTTAAATCTACTAACAGAAAAAGTTGACTTATAGAAAGAATGAACAAAACAAGACATAAATCAGCAGCACCAAAGCAGCAAAATTATGGATAAAGTGATGTCCATAATGAGTTTCTGATGTCCCCTTCTGGAATATTGGCAGTATTGATATGATTAACGCCTGACAGTTTCCAAAACATTACATTATCCAATATCCAAATCCCACACTATCCAATAAAACTTCAAACAAAAAATAAACACCTTCTTCTACCCAACGTTTTAAAAGATGAGTCCACTGAAATAACATGAGATAAGTTACTGAGACAGCTTATTTTGTGTTTTTCAATAGTGTTAGTAGACCTATGAGAACATGAATAACATAGTCAGCGTTAAATTATCAAAACTGTAATGATGGCTCAATTTGCAGCACCAGATGTGAGTGTCCATATAAATGTAAATGCGCATGTAACTGTTTAACATGAATAGCTTTTAAATTTGTTATGCATAAATCATATATAGTGCTATCAAACAAAACATATACAACCAGAAGAAACATATAACCATACAATGTCTTATGAGTTTGACACAATCTCAGCTTATCATTTCACTGAAGGAGTATTATACAGAACACTTGGTGTTCTTTTATTAAAAAGTGAAAGTGAATAAATAATGATAAAGGGAAAAAGAATGTGCATACAGTTTTAAATAATGTGAGTGGAGCTGATCTGAGGCCTGTGTTTGCTGTGATTTAATACGCCGTCACACTCAGAAGCCTCTGCCAGCAGTTTATAAGCCTTCCCATCATTTTCATTCTCCACTGCTGTCTTCTTTTCCGCTTCTTCCCTGCTTTGCAAGATGCTTTTCTGCATCTATTTGCCTGCAAAGTAATACATCATGTTCTAAATCATGTTAAATCCTCTATTTATTTCAGATGATTATTCAGATTAACTTTATTTGGATTATTCAAAGATACATTTCTAGATCATGTTATCCTCTGTTTATTTCAGATTATTATTATTCAGATTAACTTTTTAGTAAAAATAAAATAAAATCAAATTCTAAATGAATACATTTCTAGATCATGTTATCCTCTGTTTATTTCAGAATATAATTATTCAGATTAATGTTTTTAATTATTCAATCAACAAATAACATTTATAATTATATAATTATATAATTATAATATAATTTATAATTAATGAATTAGATTATTCATTAATTATAAATTATATTATAATTTCTAGATCATGTTACCTTCTGTTTGCTTTAGATTATAATTATTGTGAATAATTTTATTTTTTGATAAACAAATAAAAAATAAATTCCTAGATGATGTTATCATCTATTCCAGATTATAACTATTCAGATTAAGTTTTTTTGATTCTTCAATAAATAAATAAAAAATAAATACATTTCTAGATCATGTGTCACAGTCACCAGCTGAAGTGCCTTTGATTGCCACCAGAGGGCACTCCATCCCAGACTATTGTCACAACCTCATGGACTCCATTCCCCATAATCCTTTGCCCGGACTTATCAATCATGATTACATACAGCTGTTACTCATTAGCTTCATTAGTTCTGCCTATAAAAGCTTGGTTCTCGCTTTCTTTTTCTGTGAGGTTTTGTAAAGGTGTACTCACACTAGGCATGGCCCCCCCCCGAGCCACTGGGGAGAGGACACATACACCAAGCTCCAGTGGCCAAGGAGCTTGGTTGACCACAATCATCAACATGCCCAGTTCTGTTGGTTGCTAGCCCTGTGGTTTATGTACCTTCCCATCCTGTAGTTCCTGCACCAAAGCCAGTTCACAACATGGCCGCCACACCAGGGTCATCAGCCAACATGGCCGCCACTCCAGGGTCATCAGCAAACATGGCCGCCACTCCAGGGTTATCAGCCAACATGGCCGCCTATCCAGGGTCATCAGCCAAGATGGCCACCATTCCAGAGTTTTCAGCCCTCACGGACGCCACGGCTGAGTTCCCGGTCATTGTGAATGTTGCACAGGAAGCCTTTAAAGTGGTCCGTGTGCAAATGAGACTGGCATCCAGCTTGGAGGACACACCACTGATATCAGTGCGTTCAGCTGACATCACTAGACCAGCGCCATCTAGCCCACAGGCCCCAGGGCGCTCAAACCTGCCAGTGCCTGGTGTACTCACACTAGGCATGGTTGCCCAAGCCCCCGAGCCCCCGAGCCCCCAGGCTTTGGGGTCAGTGTGAGTACACTCTAATGCCCCGTGTCCACCAAAGTGTTTTTAGCCAGCAGAAAATGGTAGGCGCTCTGCTTAAAACGCCTATCTGTGAGCACTTGAGAGTGCTTCAGCTGCGCAACGTTTTTTTTTTCAGTTGAGACGCTTTGTTGCTATGATACGGAATATCCACGGCACTGTTCCTTATAACTGATTTTGCAGGTAATTTGTTTCAGACTAAAAATGTTGACATAATGTGGAATTACTTGCTATGTATGTTCGAAGACCAGCAATATTAATCTCTCATCCAGTTTGTTTCGTTCTCTGTTTGTTGATGTCGCTGTACAGCAAGAACGTTGTGACAGTTGGTCGGTGTTGTATTTGTCCCGCCCCTTCTCCACTCTGATTGGATGGCTGGCTAACTGCATTTCTGAGTGTCTTTGTGATAATATGTTTGTTGGTTCTGACCCTGTTGCTGTGTTCTAGATCTGTTTCCCTGTATTCCTGCCTTGGTTTCTGTTTTGGACTGCTTGCTTGTATTTGGACCTCTTGCTTGTTTTTTTGGTTACCCTTTTAATAAACTACTGCATGTGGATCCTCAACCTTCAAGTCTCTGAGCAGTTTGTGACAGAAAACCTCACCACACATGTATCCAGGAAAAGAAATTTTGTTCCTTCATTAAGGTATTTGTAGCATCGAAGAATACTAAATTATGTGCTTTAGCCAACTGTATAAACTGAAAGGATGCTGTTTTGAAAGACTTCTATTGTCATGGACTAAACAAACCTGTAAAATCACTTTTGCCAAGAGGGGAAAATGACCTAACCTTAGAACAATTTATAGACTATGCTCTTTTGTTTAGTGGATCGTCCTTTACAGTTGGGGAAGTAGAGAAGGATGTTCCCCCTAAACATTTTTTGGGGAGAGGACACCATTCACCAAGCTCCAGTGGCCAAGGAGCTTGGTCCACCACAATCATCAACATGCCCAGTTCTGTTGGTTGCTAGCCCTGTGGTTTATGTACCTTCCCATCCTGTAGTTCCTGCACCAAAGCCAGTTCACAACATGGCCGCCACACCAGAGTCATCAGCCAACATGACCACCACACCAGGGTCATCAGCCAACATGGCCGCCACTCCAGGGCCATCAGCCAACATGGCCACCACTCCAGGGTCATCAGCAAACATGGCCGCCACTCCAGGGTTATCAGCCAACATGGCCGCCTATCCAGGGTCATCAGCCAAGATGGCCACCATTCCAGAGTCTTCAGCCCTCACGGACGCCACGGCTGAGTTCCCAGTCATTGTGAATGTTGCACATGAAGCCTTTAAAGTGGTCCCTATGCAAATGAGACTGGCATCCAGCTTGGAGGACACACCACTGATGTCAGTGCGTTCAGCTGACATCACTAGACCAGCGCCATCTAGCCCACAGGCCCCAGGGCGCTTTGACCTGCCAGTGCCTGTGCCGTCTCTCCGAGAGGTCATTCCCTTGTTCTCAGTACTCCCCGTCATGGCAATGGCCATTTTGTGTGTTTGGGCCGCACACTGCTCTCCAGCCCATGAGTCCGCTCCAGAGGCCACTCCTGCCCCAGATTTTCCTGTCTGCCCTGATGCGACTACAGAGGTCATTCCTGAACTGTCTGCCTGCTTAAACACGACCAGAGAGGTTGTCCACGAACTTTCTGTATCCCATGAAATTACCACAGAGACCAACCTGGGAAACCCTGTTGTCCCAGTCATGGCCGTGGAGGGTGCTTCGGTGCTCCCTGCCTGTTCTCACACGGCCCTTGTGGCCAACGCTAACCTCTCTGTGCTCCATTTCGGTTTCATCTGATCAGCAATGGTGGTCTTCGGCTCCACCGTGGTTGACATCAGCTCCACCTTGGTGGTACTCAGCAATGCCTTGGTGGATTTCAGCCCCATCTGCACTGCTGTGGTGATCGTCTGCTCTGCCGTGGGCCTGTCCAAGCCCATCTGCTCCGCCGTGGGGGTGTTCAAGCCACCTGC
This sequence comes from Chanodichthys erythropterus, assembly GCF_024489055.1. Lineage (NCBI taxonomy): Eukaryota > Metazoa > Chordata > Actinopteri > Cypriniformes > Xenocyprididae > Chanodichthys > Chanodichthys erythropterus. The sequence goes on from NC_090240.1 coordinate 12,482,372, forward strand.
TCTGCCTCAATCTTCAGGCCCTCTTCTACTTCATGGACCTGGCCCTCCATCCTGCCCCCCGGTCCACCTTCGCTCCGCCTCCCTGGACAGGAGCATCTGGAATATATCTGGGCTACGTCACAGTCACCAGCTGGGGTGCCTTTGATTGCCACCATAGGGCACTCCACCCTGGACTATTGTCACATCTTCATGGACTCCATTTCCCATAATCCTTTGCCTAGACTTATCAGCCATGATTACTCATTAACCGCATTAGCTCTGCCTATAAAAGCCAGGTTCTCACTTTCATTCTCTATGAGGTTTTGTAAGTGTCGACTGCATTTGAGCGTTCTTGTGATAATCTGTTGGTTCTGACCCTGTTGCTTGTGTTCTGGATCTGACTCTATTTCCTTGTGGTCCTGTCTTGGTTTCTGTTTTGGACTGCTTGCTAGTGTTTGGACCTCTTGCCTTTTTTTTTGACTGTTTTTGGGTTACCCTTCTAATAAACTACTGCGTGTGGATTCTCAATCTTTGAGTCTCGGAGCAGTCTGTGACACGTAATCCTGTTTATTTCAGATTATAATTACTCAGATTCATTTTATTTTGTTTTTTAAATACATTTCTAGATGTAGCCCTGTTTATTTCATATTATAATTATTCAGATTAACTTTATTTTGATAATTCAATAAATGAATACATTTCTAGATCATGTTATCCTCAGTTTATTTCAGATTATAATTATTCAGATTATTTTCCCTTTTTTTCAGATTACAATTTATTCAGATTAACAATCAACAAACAAATAAAAACTATACCAAACTTTCCTGTTTGCAGCAGTTTTTTTGGATGAGCTGTGCCATTTGTCCCACCACCTTTGTCATGTCACCCCCTCTGTCAGCTCTGTCACGCTGATGCCTCTTGCTTTCACTCAGGCATCTAAAGATTTGGGTCATATTATAGATATCTCGCAGGATACGGTGAACCTATCATCAAAACAGAGCATCGATTATTAAGACATCACCAAAAAGAAAAATGCTCCGTATCAACTGTCTCTAAAAACAAAATTGTGTTTTAAAGAAACATACATGTAGCTATGTACAGGTGGCTGTACCTTCTCAGAAGGACAGTGGTCCTTTTCTTTAGATATGTCAAACGAACCAGTCAGATTCTGTGTCAAGAGAAGAAAAAGCTTGTCTTAATGGGATAGTTCACCCAAAAATGAAAATTCTGTCATCAATTACTCCCCTACAAGTTGTTCCAAACCTGTATACATTTTTTGTTCTTCTGCTGTACACAAAGGAAGATATTTGGAAGAATGTTTGTAACCAAGGAGACTTCCCACCCCCCATTGACTACCATAGTATTTTGTTTCCTTACTGTGGTAGTAAATGATGAGTGAGATCTGATTAGTTACAATAATATCTTATTGTAACTTAATATCTTCCTTTGTGTACAGCAGAACAAAGAAATGTATACAGGTTTGGAACAACTTGTAGGGGAGTAAATGATGACCGAATTTTCATTTTTGAGTGAACTATCCCTTTAAATCACATTCAAACAGTTCACCTTCTACAGATAACCAGAAGAGGGCAACAAGTGACCACATTTTCATAACCATTTTTCCATTGCTTATATAATTTGTTAGATTATCATTCTAGACAAGCAAATCAGATTTGCTACATACTGTACATAGTCTGTTTGAACACGTGGATTCAGGTTATCTGGCTTGACACTTACCAGGTTTTGGAGCTCGACCAGGATGACAGCCCTGTAGGTGCTGATGATCTCAGAATAATCACATGCGCGTTTACCGTGGGCCACTGCGAGCAGCAGCATTATAGCCACACAGACAGCAGGCCTGTTCACAAACTGAGAGAAAAAATCCAATAAAAACAGCCTACTGCATCTAATCAATTCTGACTGATCTAAAATGTTACATTTTGCAAGATGTTGCAACCCAATGCACCATATTAACCCAAAAGTGAAAATTCTATCATCATTTACTCACCCTCAAGTTGTTCCAAAACTGTATAATTTTCTTTGTTCTGTTGAACACAAAGGAAGATATTTTGAAGAAAGTTTGTAACCAGGCCACTTTGGGGCACCGTTGACTTCCATAGTAGGAAAAAACTACTATGGAAGTCAATGGTTCCCCTAAAGCTGTTCAGTTTAACACATTCTTCAAAATATCTTCCTTTGTGTTCAACAGAACAAAGAAAATTATACAAACTTGAGGGTGAGTAAATGATGATAGAACTTTCAGAAAGGGTGAACTATCCCTTTAACCCATCCAATCTCGCTGGTAACTGTTGTAACTTTACCTCTGAAGGTTTTAAAAGAGCTGTCATTTCCACAGAGTTGTCATTTACAACTCTTGACTTTTTACATGGCTGCTATAAAGTCAAATGACTAGAGCTAATGTCTGTCAAAGCTCCATAATGCAAACTAGGCTATAGGTCTACAACTACTACATTTAATCACATTTAGATACTATATTATTGTTGTATTTTTAGGATTATTCTGATCACAAACATGTCAGTGGTCTCATCTGTGACCAGTGCAAACCAGAGACCATTTTGGATTAAAAAAAAGATTGATTCTCATTATAATTAGCCAATTCCAAGTGTTGTTAGTAGACCTAAAAGTAAAAAAGAATATGCAAACATTATCATTCCTTCTTTACTTTTCTCACTACTGCCTGATAAAAACTGTAAGGCTACTTTATTTATTATTTTCAGATTTCTATCTGGTATTTTTGACGTTCTCCATCTATATAACAGTAAAGTAAAACATACTTTTATACATTTTTTATTTTGCTTTTTAGAAAAGCATGCAGTGTAACTGAATTGCACGTGTATGAATCTATTATTAATAGTAATACATAAAATCTCACTAAGTAGCCTAACTTTGATCTTTCAAGAAACAGAATACAGTCGTAGTGCGCAGTGATGCAGATGGATCTTACCATTGACCATGGGATGAAGAGGGACTCTTGCGCGCACCAGTCAGGGCTTGGAAATGTGGACATGGTCCAGCGGCGTCCAACGCCTGTTACATGTTTCTCACAGAAAACTTCAACAACGGTCCGACCGAAAAAATCAACCTAAAACAGGCGTTTTTGTCTAGTTAGAGTTGGTGCTCTGGCGAGAGGCGCGTTGATGAGGCTTAACCGCGTCCATTCCAGCATTGGTGAAAGAAATGTGGCGAGGCTCTCTCTCATGTGTCTCAGCCGTCACGGGCTGCTGGCATCGCGCTTTGGATTTCACCAGATCTCTAGTCTGATCAAGTCGAGAAAACTTCCGCGATCAATCAACTTTAGGCTTTGTTTCGGTTTCGGCTGGAGATCTTCACTGAAGTGTCCACTGGTTAAGTGCGCGGTTTGAACCCTCACTGGACCCGGCTGTGATCAGGAAATGACTCTTTATTTACGATGATTTATATATAGACAGACAAAAAAAAACTTTTTATTATTGTGTCAGGTTTCAGTGTGCAGAGTAATTCAGTGAGGTCGTGTGGTTTATGTCAAGCTGATAAAATCACATCCCGCATGTTTTTTTTTTTAGAATAGATTTGATTTTCTCTTAAAGGAAATTCCAGTGGTTTAAGGCAGAAAAATAATAATGGCAACATTTCATGTAAGCTTAATTTTTAGGCAGGGTCATCTTCAGGGGTACATTGTCCCGGGCCCTGGGTCCACAACTCAGGTCCTGCTCGATGGGAGTATTTCTGAACCTTACATATTAAATAATTAGCTCAAAAGTAGATTAATCAAAAATTGACACCAGAGCCACATTGCTGTAGTCATGATGCTCAATGTGTGTTATTTTCAATTCAGTAAGTGTGAATACATCAATAGACAGTTAAATAGATGGAGGAATAGACCAATCACAATTCAGTATGCAAATAAACACAAGAAACAAAACTAATCATGATTCAGTATCCGAAAATTGCTACAGCATCATAACTGTCACTTCTAAAAAAGCATGTAACATTTTCAAATATTTATCCTCCTTAAAGGGATAGTTCACACCAAAATGAAAATTCTGTCATTAATTACTCACCCTCATGTCGTTCCACACCAGTAAGACCTTTGTTGATCTTCGGAACACAAATTAAGATATTTTAGTTGAAATCCGATGGCTCCGTGAGGCCTTCATAGGGAGCAATGACATTTCCTCTCTCAAGATCCATTAATGTACTAAAAACATATTTAAATCAGTTCATGTGAGTAAAGTGGTTCAGTATTAATATTATAAAGCGACGAGAATATTTTTGGTGCGGCAAAAAAACAAAATAAAGACTTATGTAGTGATGGCCGATTTCAAAACACTGCTTCAGGAAGCTTCGGAGCATAATGAATCAGTGTGTCGAATCATGATTCGGATCGCGTGTCAAACTGGCAAACTGCTGAAATCACGTGACTTTGGTGCTCCTAACTGCAGATTCGACACGCTGATTCATAACGCTCCGAAGCTTCCTGAAGCAGTGTTTTGAAATCAGCCATCACTATATAAGTCGTTATTTTGTTTTTTTGCCACACCAAAAATATTCTTGTCGCTTTATAATATTAATACTGAACCACTGTACTCACATGAACTGATTTAAATATGTTTTTAGTATATTAATGGATCTTGAGAGAGGAAGTGACATTGCTCCCTATGAAGTCCTCACTGAGCCATAGGATTTCAACAAAAATATCTTAATTTTTAACTTATCTTCATTTTTGGGTGAACTAACCCTTTAACCTGTTATGCTAGTGGGACCCTAAACTCACTTTTTTAATGCCCTTTCCCCCAATTGCTCCTCAAAACTAGTCCAAAGGCATTTGAGTGGGGTTTTTGTTGGGGCTCCTCTGGTGAAATTTGCATTCCAGAGACTAAATATCATGTTATTTTGACATGAACCCGCAGCAAGTGTAAAAGTAGCCCAAATCCGCGGGAAAACCGTGGACTTGGCAACACAATTAATGATCATAAGTTAGGTATCATTCAAAGCTTGTGGTCTGAAACGCCAAAGTCACGTGATTTCAGTAAATGAGGCTTCGTTTACACGATCCGAACTGATTCGAAACAAAAGATTCGTAAAGCTTCATGAAGCAGTGTTTTGAAATCCCCCATCACTAGATATTGTTGAATAAAGTTATTTTGTTTTTTTGGTGCACAAAAAGTATTCTCGGCGTTTTATAACATGTCTTTAATAGATTGAAGATGAAGATGCCTGAAGATGAATGAAGGTCTTACGGGTGTGGAACGATATGAGGGTGAGTAATTAATGACAGAAATTTCATTTTTGGGTGAACTAACCCTTTTAAACATTGCAAAATTCATTTATATAATCTGAACTATAGTAGTCAACATTTGAAGTGGATCAAAACCTTTCTTCAAAGTTGTCCTAAAACCTTCTTCATTGGACAACTTAGTTCTTAGGACAACTTTGATGAACTTTTTTGATCCACATCAAATGTTGACTACTGTATTTTATAATCAAATCTTTTTCTTATCTTGACAAAACATATCTTTGGAAAGGATTGAGACTCATGGATTCATATTTGGTGAAATATATTAATAGTGATATTGTGACAAATGTATTCATTTGTGAAAGGACAACACATCAACAATGTCACTTGGTTATGGAAGATGGTTACCGCCATGAAATAAAAAGCCGCAAATACCTTTATTTTTTTTTTTTTATTTAGTGGCGAAAACAATCTTCCATACTCTGTGGCTATTTTTTTTTGGTATAGAGCTCAAACAAAATCTGCAACTTCTATTTTTGTGATAACTTCATATTTGAAACACAACACGGTTAGATATTTGTCTTTGATAATATAGCAATTTTACAATCAAAATTTTTTGAAAAATATGTTTAGTATAAAATACTCCAAAAAGGACCATGCCGAGATTGGTAGCTGTAACTTGAAAGGGAAATTTCAATTTCAATTTTTCAAAACAAAACCTTAACATAGGTACACAAAATCAGCAGCACTGTAATAATCGCAGGAGCACTGATATCTGAAACAGATCAGACTTCATTTATTTTTTGATAAGCAGCACATTTACAAATACGCATAATGAGAAGCAGAATAAGAGGGTGTCAGATCGTTCTGGAAATTAATGTTCAAAATGGACTCGTATCTCTGGGTGTGACTAGACTTTACAATATCCTGAACATAACAGCATGTGAAATCAAAACAGCCCTGAATCATCACTGTTCCAGAGGGGCAAACACACTAAAAGTGGAAAATTGACCATTTAAAAAAAAAAAAAACAATCCACAGACTCTATAAAAACAACATATTTGCTAAACCAAACATGCTCAGATTTGTGAATATGATATTAGTCCCACAGTTTAGAAGGTGTTTTTGATCTTTGCAGCCACAAGGACCAGGATCTCTCCGATGTTCTTCTGCCAGTTGAGAATGTGCTTTGATTCAGCGCACCACAGCTCGCCGTGCCGCGGTTCTGCATTCTCACAACGTTTCTTTACCTCCTGCTGTTGCTCCTGAAGGAGAGAACAACACCAGAGTAAGGAGATGTGATTTTAAACAAGACCTGGATCCATCAATCCAACTGCATGGAAAACAGCATGCAGAAAATCCTTCAAAATATCCGAGTTGTACAGGTTTGGAACGGTATGATAGAATTATTTTTGCATGAACCATTTCTTTAAAAATGCCCTGAAATGCATATGCCTAACTGCATCACAAAAGCAAGATCTGAGAATAAAACAGGTCCTAAGAAACACGGTAGTGTAATAACGTGGCTGAATGCTTACTTCTGTCCCATGCTGAAGCTCAAACTTGTAGAAGAATCCCCAGGCGTCGCCCAAGTCTGGTTCAATCTTTACCGTTCGTAGAAACCATTCTCTTGCCTTCGTTATCTTTCTCTCGCTCCAGAACAATCTGCACAGTACACAAACACAGATATGGTATAAATGCAGCTGAAAAGGACAGCCTGTTCTTGCAGATCAAAGAGAAATGTGGGTGGGTAAACTGGAATTTTGGCAAGAGTCTGGTGAGGAGTCTTACTTGGCCACTGCCAGAAGTACGTGAGGATCATGTTCACACTTTTTCAGAGCGTCAACACTTTTGGTCTTGCGCTGAGGTCTGGCCTCCAAAAACACTGCTTCGGCCCAGAGGATACCTAACAGGAAGAAGTGAGTGTTAAGCTGTGATCATGTGCAGAGGCTCTTAATGAATCTGTTGTGATCAAGGAGTGGGGGGGGGCGGGGGTGGGTGGGGGGGGGCTTACCAGAATTAGGACACTCCTGAAGGGCTTTGGCCATGAGTGTGTTAGCGATGTTTTTCAATCCCGCTCTGTATTCAAGTCGGACAGACTCCAGCCTAGAGGAATTGAGATTAAAATTGCCAACTATTCAAAAAATTAAAATGAAACAATTGCATGTAGCCTTGAACAAAAGTAGTTCTGCCGTTTTTCTGATGAGTCTTGGTGGGTTCCAAGTTCACGTCTCACATGGTACTGTGGTGAGGGCTCAGCTCATGAATATGAATTAGGTAACATGATATTCACTTATTAAATTTGAAAACTAAAAGGCAGGCATTAGTGATTAGTTGCTATTCAGCTGGCAAGCTGATGAATCCTGCTACAACAAAGGCATTACTTATGAATATTAATTCAATTCTGTGATTGGATGCTCCTAGAATTTGAAGGCCCAGACACACCAAATTGACATCAAAGAACTAGAGGCAATAGCTGCGTCTCATTTCGAAGGCTGCGTCCTCCAAGGGTCACATCTGAAAGTTGCATACATCATCAAGGATGTCTTATTTAAGAAAAGTAAAGAAATTACAGTATTTTACACCTTATAAGAAATAAGTCAATTTTATTATGGTTACTTTTCTTAAAATTAGACATCCTTGATGAAGTATGCAGCCTTCAAAATGCGACTTCTGGAGGACACAGCCTTCGAATTGAGATGCAGTTAAACAAAGATTGTGGTGTCACCTTGCGATTTAACACACTGCAATGTCCAACTAGCACGTATGTTTTGCACCTGCGAGAATAACTAACTCCATACCAGCAGGTGGCAGTAGTCTAAGTTCGTCATTCAGCACTAACGTTTTGCACCTGCCTTAGTGGAAATAGCTCTGCATACCAGCAGGCGGCAGTAGTCTAAATTCATCAAAAATTCATCAAAAGTGTCAATCAATGTTTACGTTTTAAGCCTGCCTAAGCAGATATAGCTCTCCATGCCAGCAGGTGGCAGTAGTCTAAAGTCATCATTCAGTGCTTACATTTTGAGTCTGCGTGAGAGGAAATAACTCTACATGCCAGCAGGTGGCAGTAGTCTATATCTGTGATTCAACAAGGGGGAAACGGAAGACCTAGGACTTCGGATATACAAACAAAGCAGCAATTAAAGGGATAGTTCACCCAAAAATGAAAATTTGATGTTTATCTGTTTACCCCCAGCGCATCCAAGATGTAGGTGACTTTGTTTCTTCAGTAGAACACAAATGATGATTTTAACTCCAACCGTTGCCGTCTGTCAGTCAAATAATGCTAGTGGATGGGAAATTCTACTATAAGAGTAAATAAAACTCGCATAGACAAATCCAAATTAAACCCTGCGGCTCGTGATGGCACATTGATGTCCTAAGACACGAAACGATCGGTTTGTGTGAGAAACCCAACAGTATTTATATAATTTTTTACCTCTAATACACCACTATGTCCAACTGCATTCAGCTGTTAGTGAGGTCTGATCGCGCTCTGACAACAGCAGTGATGTCTCGCTCTCATTGAAGTATAAGCGTGAGACATCACTGCCGTTGTCAGAGCGCGATCAGACCTCACTAAGCGAGTGCTGAACGCAGTTGGACATAGTGGTGTATTAGAGGTGAAAAATGATATAAATACTTTTCGGTTTCTCGCAAAAAAATTATTGTTTCGTGTCTTAGGAACATGTCTTCTTCTACTGAAGAAACAAAGTATCCTACATCTTGGATACGCTGGGGATAAGCAGATAAACATAAAATTTTCATTTTTGGGTGAACTATCCCTTTAATCATGTTGATCAGTTGGTCATCCCTTTCTTCATTCCAGACAACCATATCATTATGAAAATATTCCAATATTGCAATGCTCAGATGAGATTGCTTGCTTTTGTCACTTGTGTTTTTCTTGTGCACTTGTTTGGTACTTGAACAGCCATTAAATGACCTTCCCAGACTTGCCAACCTTGGAAAATTTTTTAGAGTACCAGTGTGACGGGACAGGACCCGGGTTTTTTTTTTTTTTTTTTTTTTTGAGAATACAATACACAAAGCACAAACACACACCCATCTTCGTTAATCTAATTTTGACTGTTAAAGTTTTATAATTTGACACAATTAAAAATCTCACTACACCTGCTCAAAAGCATTTTTTTTATTCATGATTAATATTGCATTGCATAATGTGTGCTTATACAAACTGACAACCACAAGTGAATCACATTCACAAACCCTTAGAAAAGAGTAAACATTGAGTTTACATGTGATTCATTTAAAATACTTAATTATTCCAATATCCAAATATGCTAAAATATTTGGATATTGGAATAATATTGGATATACTAAATCCCACAGAAAAAAAAGGTATCTACTTGTAACATGCTGTATTTGAACAAGACAAACATTCGCTGATTAAAGGTTAGCCAATACAAACATATTTATAGAAAACAGTAAACAGTGAATAGACAGGACCCATACGTGCAAAACGAATCGAGTATTCAAAAATATAAAGAAGTTAGTTATATAACGAGGAGTTGTGTTAACTAAAGAGTCCGCCATTTACCAAATCTTAAAAACACGTGTGGATAATTAAAAATGTTTTCTTACAAAAAAAATAACAAGCAAGAACTCATTTTAAACCACGGCAATTTTCATTTTACTATGATCTTCCCTCTCTGTGCTCGTGCGCGTGTGTGCATGAGAGAGAGCTCGCGCAGCACTGAGACAACGGTGCTTTTAAATGCATAAACTAAACTAATGTGCTAGTTTTCATACAAAATAAGTAGATTATGTAACATAATTAGGTACTTTAGTTAGTATTAACACAATAACGCAACACATGTAGGCTATACGTTTCTCAACACTGACAATAAGTAAACGCCTGTTTCTCCAGACTCGCTCTTGTCAGTCAGTCACACATCACAGCACTTTCATAATCACTAAGCCATATAGCGATTTCAATTTTATTTAGATTTGTTGTTCAACATTACTTGAGCATTTTATACCCGTTTACCTCAAGGAGTCAGAAGTACCGTGACTGCTGTACTGTCCTCGCCTGAGAATTCAGTCACTGAGACTGCAAGAGTGGAAGGAGGATCGCGCGGGATTTTGTGTTGCTGTCGATTTGCGGTCTCTTTTTATTGATGGGCCGTATGCATTTATCAATCATCCCCGCTTGCTATTTGGGGAAATTAACCCAGCAATATGATTGGTCAAACTCTTTTGCTGGATTTGAGTATTACTCGCGCACAGGTTTTTGCGTAGTATAGAGTGACAAATCGTACCAGCGTACTTTGAGGTCAAAATGCGTACTTGGTACGCAAAATGCGTACATGTTGGCAGGTCTGCCTTCCTCACCAATGGGCTTCACCGCCGATTCAACATGCTTAATCGTACACAAAGCCACAGAGGGGGGGTCCAACTACTGCCAAAGAACTGAGCTGACAGGCGCTCAATTATGGCCCGTTACTGGCCCACTGTTGGCTTGGTATCATTCAGGCCTTTTTGTGGCAATGTCAGCTCAACCAAATTAATATTAATCAGCTGAGCCGTTGCCGTAGCAGAATTTATCATTTTGCTACCTGCATATGAATTTAGTAACAAATCTGTAGAAAACGTAGCATTCTTCCTTTTTTATATTTTGATATTGGCTGTACTGAAGTGCAAGAACATCAGGCATGGTTTCTTACCAAAGCTCAGGGCTTTGTGGATTCTTGAGGCGAGCCTTCTCCAAGATGGCTCGAGCACGCGTGAGCTGCCCGACTTTCTCTTCCAGCCGAGACAGAAGGAGCCACAATGGCATGGAATGAGGGCACTTCTTCAGCTAAACGGCCACATTAGAGAAGCGGCATTAGAAGAACATTTTGTCACTTTTCACACATTTCCACAGAAAAATTTGCTCCTGAAAGTTTGTTCCTAATATTATTTAGACTTGGGTTTTGTAAAAAAAAAAAAAAAAAAAAAATCACAAAACGTTCACTCTAAAAGATTAAATTATGATAAGGCATCTCCTCTAGAACCCCAAAACGTACTCCCTGGTTGTAGGCCTCTCGTGCTTTGTCAATGCTCTCTGACTGTTCCTCGATCTGTCCTCTCATCATCCAAAGTTTGGGGAAATCCTCATAGTGCTTCAGGGCCTCCGTACACAACTCATGTGCCGCTTCAATATTACCCAGCACCCACTCCAGCTTCACTGACTTCATAAACACCTACAATTAACACAGAAAACAGTTATGACAACTCATATAATGCTTTTAACAGCCTTTAAAGTGGTGGAAGTGTCATTTTTAACAAGACTATTGAGGGTGTGTGTGTAACGCATAGTGTCTGCAAGAACGAAAAAACGGCCAGGGAGATTTTCATGATGCCTTTCCCGTATGAAGCTCACATGGCTAGTTTCCATAGATGCAGGAAAACAATTTTTTTTTTTTTTTTTGGATAACATTATCACTTATGAGGAATCCTGCCAAGTGCTTTAGGTACATTTGATCCTTTGATATATTTATATAGATGCTGACACTCTTTCCTGGAGCCAAAAGTTAAACAAGCCCAGGCAGGAGGCTATTCTAGCACCTTCTATCATCTGCACAATTTACTCCCAAAAATCCCACAGTACTTATTAGGGCAAAGATCAAGCACATCTAATGTGAGGTGCTTATTATCCCCTAATGACCTAATTTGACATAATCCCTAGTCACATTTCACAGTTCCACATTTTCAGTTATCTTGTAAAAACTATAACGCAACATTAAAACAAAACACTGAATCATTAAACATTCACAACTCTCTGACATGCTTTTCAAGGCCAAGTTAAAGTTATGACAAGTTCAAGTCAAGTCTCAAACTGCTTTTGATTTATTTATGGGAGTGTGGGGTAAAATGAGTCAGTGGGTAAGCTGCGTCAGCCCCTTAATCTAGCAAACACACATATTACACACATACATACATATATACATATGCATACATGCATACATGCATACATGCATACATGCATACATACATATTATATATATATATATATATGTGTGTATTATATATATATATATATATATGTGTGTATTATATATATATATATGTGTGTATTATATATATATATATATATGTGTGTAATATATATATATATATATATATGTGTAATATATATATATATATATATATATGTGTAATATATATATATATATATATATGTGTAATATATATATATATATATGTGTAATATATATATATATATATATATATATATATATATATATATATATATATATATATATATATATATATATATATATGTGTTTATTATATATATATATATATATATGTGTGTATTATATATATATATATATATATGTGTGTATTATATATATATATATGTGTGTATTATATATATATATATATATGTGTGTAATATATATATATATATATAAAAACACTGATCAGGCATAACATTATGACCACCTTCCTAATATTGTGTTGGTCCCCCTTTTGCTGCCAAAACAGACATGACCCGTCGAGGCATGGACTCCACTAGACCCCTGAAGGTGTGCTGTGGTATCTGCACCAAGATGTTAGCAGCAGATCCTTTAAGTCCTTTAAGCCTCCATGGATCGGACTTGTTTGTTCAGCACATCCCACAGATGCTCGATTGGATTGAGATCTGGGGAATTTGGAGGCCAAGTCAACACCTCAAACTCGTTGTTGCGCTCCTCAAACCATTCCTGATCCATTTTTGCTTTGTGGCAGGAGCAGGGAATACCATTTCCATGAAAGGGTGTACATGGTCTGCAACAATGCTTAGGTAGGTGGTACGTGTCACAGTAACATCCACATGGATGGAAGGACCCGAGGTTTCCCAGCAGAACATTGCCCAAAGCATCACACTGCCTCCGCCGGATTGCCTTCTTCCCATAGTGCATCCTGGTACCACGTGTCCCCAGGTAAGTGACGCACACGCACTCGGCCATCCACGTGATGTAAAAGAAAACGTGATTCATCAGATCAGACCATCATCTTCCATTGCTCCGTGGTTCAGTTCTGATGCTCACGTGTCACTGTTGGCTCTTTCGGCGGTGAACAGGGGTCAGCATGGGCACTCTGCCCCAGACTCTGACCCAGTCGCCTAGCAATCACAATTTGTCCCTTGTCAAACTCGCTCAAATCCTTACGCTTGCCCATTTTTCCTGCTTCTAACAATATTGAGAATAAACTTTGAGGACAAAGCCATATCACTCTGTAGCCTGAGACTGGTTGCCCACTGAGGCTAAGTAGGGCTGAGCCTGGTTAATATCTGGATGGAAGACCTCCTGGGAAAACTAGGTTGCTGCTGGAAGAGTGTTAGTGAGGCCAGCAGGGAGTGCTCACCCTGTGGTCTGTGTGGGTCCTAACACCCCAGTATAGTGATGGGGACACTATACTGTCAAAAAGCACCATCCTTCGGATGAGACATTAAACTGAGGTCCTGACTCTCTGCGGTCATTAAAATCCTATGATGTCCTTCGAAAAGAGTAGGGGTGTAACTCCGACATCCTGGCCACATTTGCCCATTGGCCTCTGTCCATCATGGCCTCCTAATCATCCCCATATACTGATTGGCTTCATCACTCTGTCTCCTCTCCACCAATAAGCTGATGTGTGGTGGGCATTCTGGCACAATATGGTTGCCGTTGCATCATCCAGGTCTATGCTGCACATTGGTGGTGGTTGAGGAAATTCCCCCCTTCCATATGTAAAATGCTTTAAGAACCCAGAAAAGCGCTATATAAATGTAAGGAATAATAATAATAATAATTATTATTATTATTATTATTATTATTAAAATGTTCACTTGCTGCCTAATATTTATAAATATAATAGATATATTTATCCCACCCACTAACAGGTGCCATGATGAAGAGATAATCAGTGTTATTCAGTGTTATGTCAGTGGTCATAATATTATGCCTGAAGCCTGATTGGTGTATATTAATTAAACATTTTACCCAAAACTATAGTTGTGGTGAAAAGTGTGTCAGATGCTTTGGGCTAATTGGAGTCAGTGGTTCAAGCAGGAAAATACTACAACAATATTTCTGAATATTAAACCTTTTTCACTGGGATTTTTTTTTCTATTATGTGTTTAATTGAAATGTAAACCAGTCACATCTTCTGCAATGATTCAAATAACCCTTGACATGACATGGGAAAAAGTTGCCATCTTTTTAGGTAATTTTACTTTATTTTAGTCCGGTGTACTTACGATGTACTTATTACAGTAATTACAATAACTGGGTAATAACTAGGTATTAACTTTAAACCTAACCTTAATGCATGTAGTTACCTTATATTACCCTGTATTTTCTTAAGTACACTATAAGTACACATACTGTAAAATAAAGTACAACCATTAGGTTTATTAGTTAAACCTCAAGCTTAACCTAATCTCTGCTGACATGTATATGTGCTGCCTCACAGATTCACTTAAATTTTAGCCGAGTTTTCACGTACCAACTTGTCATGCCGTGATATGCTTAAAAAAATAAATGCAAAAGAGAAAAAGGACTTTTCATTAGCTATGCCTTTGTAAACCGTCTTCCCGCTAGTGTCACATTCAAAACTCTGTTGCACAAGCAGTTTTACAGGGTGACTCACCCTTCATCTACTTCTCATCGCTTATCTCTCCAAATCACAATAAAAGAGAAATCACAACAACTTGCAAAAGTGAAACAGTGCATTCCCGGCAGACGGGTGTCCCCAGCATGACACAGCTGCAGTTATATCCATTTTACACTCAAGTGGCTAGTCTGAACACTGGGCCACTCACCCTGGCAGTGGGGGCGCTGCTACGGGCCTTGGCCAGCAGCCTGCGTGCTCTCTCATACTCGTTATTCTCCGATTCCAGCTTCACGGCAGCCAGCCAGATCTCTTCACTGTTGGGGTTAGCCTAACAAAAAAAAAAAAAAAAGAGTTTTTACTGGCCATCATCCAAGTGAATGCTTCAATACTGCAAAAATGGAACGATTAGTTTCAGGAAATGATGTGCGATCAGAGCACTGATACGCAGTTTAAAGCTTTATTTTTATTTTTTTGGTTGTTCTTTGTGTTAGGTTCAGTGTTCTTTCAGTTATGACTAATCCCACACTGAATCTGCAATTTTTTTTGCTCATATAAATAAATGTTTATACAAAGAAAGTTATTAGCCACCCATGATTTTTATCGCTTTCCCACACTTTCCACACTGATTGTGATGGAAGAAAATAATACTTTTCAGCAAGGACACATTAAATTGCTCAAAAGTGACAGTAAAGACATTTATAACGCTAGAAAATATTTGAGGGATGCACGACATATCGGCCACCATATTGGTATCGGCTGATATATATTCATTTTTAATAGTATTTATCGGCCCGATCAGAAAACAATTTATTAAAGTTAATAAATAATGGATTATTTTTCCTTCAGCTGAGTCACTTTAGATGAGCAATGTCCGCCATGATGGTTATGAATTGCTTGAAATATGATTGAAATCAATTCAAAAAGGAAAATACAGTCAAGTACAACTTACAACGCAAGTCTGTTTAATAGGCTACATAATATTATAATGAGAACATTGTATTTTAATGGTGAGACTTTTGTTTTTGCAATCAGGCTCTCAAAAATTATATAAAAAAATAGATTTAGATTCATCAGCCAATATATCAGTTATCGGCTTCCAAATATAGAGCATTATTGGTTATCGGTCAAAATTCTCATATCAGTGCATAAATATAAAAAAAACATTTCTATTTCAAATAAATGTTGTTCTTTTGTCATTTCTATTAACTGAAGAATAATGAAAAATAAGCAGTTTTCAACACTGATAATAATCAGATATGTTTATTGAGCAGCAAATCATCATGGAATGATTTTTGAAGGATCATGTGACACTGAATTGACTGACCCCAAACATATTAACGATAATATAACTATTTATTTGTTTATTTAAAATGGTTTAAATATGCAATTAAATAAAGACAGTTAAGTGCAAAGAAACCAGTCACTACTGTTCTTTACAAGTATTTGGTGAATGACTTTTATCATTTTCTAATACAAATAAGTACATGTTGTGCTGTTGCTTCACCATTACAATGCTATGGTGTTACCAATAATAATAGTAATGCTTGCCACTAACAATGTAGTCATGGAGCTTGAAGAGCGGACAGGGGCGGCGCTTACCTGGAAAGCCAAAGCAAGGATACTTCTGGCTGCAGGAACGTCTCCTGCCAACCATTTTGATTTAGCACCCATTAGCCACAACACCTCAGCCTTAGGACAGTGAGCTACGGCCCTCTGCAACAGAGCCTCCAATGACTCTCTGAGAGAGAAAGAGATTCAAATTAATTTTACAGTAATAAAATTAATACATGTCAATAATTGTGGAACGTAATCAAAGACTGAGATTATATACGGCACTGTTTAAACGTATGAAGACACCTCTTAAGGCAACAATGACGACAATGGTCTACAACAAATACAGACAGGCTTAGCTGCTTTCCTGTCTCCATATACTACCTGCAAACACCCGGACAGAGCCAATGAATGCGGATTGAAATTCTATTCAGCTGTGTGAGACTTTGGGCCCTATCATACACCTGGATGTGTTTTTAGCTAGTTTTTTATGTTTTTCAGCCTGATGCAGTTATCATTTTCACGTCCAGCACCACTACAAATGTATTTCCGCCCATTTGTGCACCCATGGGCATGCTGGTCTGAAAACGAGGTATGTTCAGGTGCATTGTTGGCATGTTGCCATTTTGAGGCAAGTGAAATAGACTGCGCCACTGAAATGCCACTGAAACCTGGTCTAAAGTCAATGGCGCAATATTTGTTTTGTTATTTAAAGAGCGCCTATAGGCGAGTGCACAACACGCGTACAGTCTGGTCATTACACACACAAAGACGCAGAGCAGCTTGCAAACATGCCAAATATTAAAGGAGCCCAAGAATGCTTTTTCACAAGATGTAATACAAGTCTAAGGTGTCTCCTGAATGTGTCTGTGAAGTTTCAGCTCAAAATACCCCATAGATGTTTTTTAATTAATTTTTTTAACTGCCTATTTTGGGGCATCATTAACTATACACTGATTTTGGCAGCGCGCCGCCCCTTTAATTCGCCCGCTCCCTGCCACACGAGCTCTCGACTATATTACAGTGCATTTACAAAGTTCACACAGCTAATATAACCCTCAAATGGATCTTTACAAGATGTTCATCATGCATGCTGTATGCATGCTTTGAATTATGTGAGTAAAGTATTTATTTTGATGTTTACGTTTGATTCTGTATGAGTTTGAGGCTATGCTCTGTGGCTAATGGGCTAATGCTAGACTGTTGGAGAGATTTATAAAGAATGAAGTTGTGTTTATTAATTATACAGACTGCAAGTGTTTAAAAAATGAAAATAGCGACGGCTCGTCTCCGTGAATACAGTAAGAAACGATGGTAACTTTAACCACATTTAACAGTACATTAGCAACATGCTAATGAAACATTTAGAAAGACAATTTACAAATATCACTAAAAATATCATGATATCATGGATCATGTCAGTTATTATTGCTCCATCTGCCATTTTTCGCTGTTGTTCTTGCTTGCTTGTTGTCTGTGCACAGATCCAGACGTTAATACTGCCTTTCCTTGTGTAATGCCTTGAACATGGGCTGGCATATGCAAATATTGGGGTCATACATAATGATCCCAACGGTTACGTAACAGTTGGTGTTATGTTAAGATCCGCATGTTTTCCAGAAGTCTTTTAAACAAATGAGATTTATATAAGGAGGAGGAAGCAATGGAGTTTGAGACTCACTGTATGTCTTTTCCATGTACTGAACTCTTATTTAACTATGCCGAGGTAAATTCAAATTTTGATTCTAGGGCACCTTTAAAAATAAAAGGATTACAATATAAAAAATTATTATTGTGTGCATAAAGACAAAAATGCTTTGGTGGAATCCAAAGCAGATCCGTTTCCTCGCTAGAGAAGCGTTCTGTTTTTCCGTTTACAAACTCTGCCATGTAAATAGCGAATCCGCCATGACGCGAGCGCAACTGGCTTTTAAAGGGAACGGGAGATGAGACTCTAGTTGGTTTAATCGCAAGTTACGCCTAAAACACATCCATTAATCATGAAGAGAATAGGGACAACCATTTTAGACCATGCACCGGGCACGTCGACCATTTTTCCCATCCTTAAACTAGCAAAAGTTGATTCGGACACGCCCTAAGTGCACTTGCGCTGTGCCCTTTAAACCATGTGCTTAGATCATTAAAATAGGGCCTACTGACTAAAGAGGAATTGAGTATTTCTCACCGTGTACCATGGTTCTTCTCAAAGTAAGCAGCCCTCAGCCAGACGCTCTTCTTGCTGGGGAAGACCTGGAGTGCATGAGCGTAGATAGCACGAGCACACTCCAAAGCTCCATGAGACACACACTACAGCAAAAATAACAGCCAATCAGCATCAGGTATCACAGTAATAACATCCAGCTGTGGAAATTAGCCAAACTACTGCTGAAATATACATTAAAATGATCATATATGATGGGAAACGTCTGTAATAAACAAATATGTGGTGCTTATTGAAAACAGAATGTAGGCGTGTGAAGATGAGAGGATGTTTACACTATCTGCGTCCTCCATCCATGTGTGTTTGCAGTCCTCCTCTTCAATGCCAATCCCAATCACAGCTCTGATCACAGCCTGACATGTGGCCACGCTGCCAGCCTTATCACACTCCTCTGCATCCTGAGACAGGATCACAAAACAGACATCAGTTTCAAATGAACACATCCTGATAATTCCTGCATGCGGAAACATTCGAATATTTTTCTTTGATGTATTTGGCAATGAAGCTTATCCGAAAAACTCCATCCAGACCGGAATTGTCTGTTGCATTTCTCACATTTTTTTTCACTTAAAGTCCTTGGCTAATATCTTTAATTTAAAAATGCATATAACAAGTAGTTTGTAAAGCCTGATAACCTCTCAAACATGAAATCTAGCATGTCAGACCTGAATCCATTGTTCTCGGTTTATCTCCACGCCGTTGGCTCTCAGAGATGTGATGGCTCTGTCAATGATCTTCTCCACCATCTGTGTGTTGCCGTTGGCCTCCTCCAGCTTGGCAGCAGTGATCCAGATATGCCGATCAGTGGGAATGTTTTCACGGGCCTTGTTTAGAACACGACGGGCATTCTCATAGGTTTCTAATCGGGCCAGAGCCAGCCAGAGCTACGGGAGACAAGGACAAAACTGTTAGAGCAATCTGATTTATGGCCCATAAAGGGGTTTATGGGTTTTGGCTGATTAAGACTGTGTGTGTGTGTGTACGTGTGTGTACTTGTACAACTATCTTGGTGAGGAATGGTTTGAGTTTTAGACCAATGGAGTGAGGACAAATATTAAAGTGAGAACATATTGGCTGATCCTCTCTTTCTGAGACCCATTTAAAGGCCTGTTTGAGGGTGAAGACTTGATTTTAGGGATAAGGTTATAATCAGGTTAAAATAGGTTGTGATAGGTAAGGTCAGGTTAAGGAGCTAGAGATTGCATTGTGTCAATGAATGTCCTCACAAGGAGAGATGTACAAGAATGTGTGTGTACGTGTACCTCAACACTGGTAGGACAGCACTCGACTGCTCTGCTCAACATGATCCTTGCATCCTCTGGCTCCTCTAGCTCAACAGCTGT
This sequence comes from Chanodichthys erythropterus, assembly GCF_024489055.1. Taxonomy (NCBI): domain Eukaryota; kingdom Metazoa; phylum Chordata; class Actinopteri; order Cypriniformes; family Xenocyprididae; genus Chanodichthys; species Chanodichthys erythropterus. The sequence continues at coordinate 12,502,287 of NC_090240.1, forward strand.
CTTCCATAAACGTACAGACTTCGACACATTCTCCAGAGCTGCGGAGACATGCAGATATTGGAAAAAAGAGTGTATAGATATTTTTTTTTTTTTTTTTTTTTAAATGATTAAAACAAAAGTTTAGCTAGTGCTTAGGCGTTTTTTTTAGCTCTCAACTCTAAGTACCAATGTAAGTGTCCTTGCACTTTAATTACGTTTTTTCCCTGATGAAATAATTCGTAAATATATATATTTTTTTTTAAATCTGAACCGACCTTTCCATATCATAAAAGTTCAAATTATCTGATATTTTAAAGGACTTATTGACCTTGTCCTTGACAGAGTCATGAGGTCCTGCAGGGGTCACCTGTAAGATATCATTTCATATTTTTTTTTTGGCATTTCTGGCACCATTTTAAACTGGTTTAGATCTTACTTGACCTGATGCAGATGGCTTGTTGCTTTAGGGGAATACAGCTCTGATATTGGACAAGTTTCTACTGGTATCCCTCAGGGCTCAATTTTAGGACCCTTACTTTTTAGTCTTTATTTATTCTCACTCGGACAGCTTTTACAAACTCTAGGTATTAAGTATAATTTTTTTGCTGATGACACAGAGATCTAGATTTATTGTAAACATGGTCAAAATTAGCTCACTAAATGCATTTCTGAAATAAACATCATGGATGGCTGTTAACTTTCTATGTATAAACGGTGATAAAACTGAGGTTATGGTTATTGGTTCTCCTCATCAGCTCCATAAGGTTGGCTAAATATCTCTTATCACTGATGGTTCTGTACTCTGTACTAGTGTTTCAGAAAAAAAATTGAGAAATCTAAGTGATCTTTGATTCTTCTGACATTTGTACAAAATGTTGACTTTTATCTTAGAGATATTGCAAAATTGCATTCCATGATATGCCTTTCAGTTGCAGAAAAGTTCATTTACTTGTTTTTCCTGCATAAATGTAATGAGCTACGTACCAAATTTTTATTTCGCGGTAATATATATATATATATATATATCACAATAGTTATTTTGTGTAATTTTATCTCATTTCTGTTTTTAAAAATAAAAAAATAGGAAATTACAAACAACAGGACAAATAAAATATAACAAATATGAATTAAATCTAAAGTTTTTCCTGGTACAATAGGTTTATTTGAAACAGTTAGAATTAGTACATAAATGTAAATCAAAATGTAAAAATAAATTATTGCAGTCTTAACTGTATGAATTAAATATAAATTTATTCTTATTAAATTATTCTTATTCTTATTAAAAAAAAAAGTAATTCAGTAAAGAGCAGCAAGTTATTTTTTCTCTTTTGTTTGTTTCACATTAAATGACAGCAGAAGGTTTATTAGACTGCTGTCACTTTAAGAACAAACGAATGGATCCATTATACTGATACAAATCCGCTTTATGCACAACTGTTTACTTTCACGTGAGACAATCTGCTGTGTTTACATGAATACTCCACACAAAGTGCATTTTGACATAATTATGTGTGTATTCAACCATTCAAGCGCAATAAGATGTGAAAGAGAACTGAATTTGCGATTGCATGCTGAGACATGGCTGTGTGTACATGAGCTTACGCTGTCAGTCAACATGGACACTGCATTGAGTTCTTTTTCATTGCTTATTGCGCTTAGTAGCACTTTTTAATGTCAAGCACGTCCCAAATTTGTGATCAGCTACTGAGAGAGGCAGCTTTCTGTGTGCGCACTTTGTCAATGTGCCAGTCAGCACATGCACATGAGTTCTTTTTCAGGATATATTGCGCTTTTATCTCTTTTTAACATCAAGCACGTCCTGCTCTTTATGTTCTCATTCATGCATTTCATCACTCTGAGGTGTCAATAGTGCTAAATATTTAAATACCGCAATATACACGATATAGCAAAAATCTCTAATGATGGGCTTTATATACCATGATAACAATTATATACCGTATGATTATATATATATATATATATATATATATATATATATATATATATATATATATATATCTCATACCGCCCAGCCCTAGCTTCTGCACAGGCAAATTTTCTCCAGAAAATGCAAAAACCATTGCTTTGCAAACACTATGTAAAACACCTCATGAATAATCATGGTACTAAAATGACAGTGCACCAGATTTTTAATGACAAACTAATTACTTCACTTAAAGCACATTACTTCATAGAATTAACAAGCTAATCATGTTAGAGACATTGATGAAGTAGAACTGCCAGAATGTTTAGAAAGATCTTTTATTATAAAGGGGGAGATTCAGGATGTTTTAACAAGCTGAGACTGATAGAGCTTTCATACTTAACTAACAATTCATCTGTCTCTGTCACACAGGTATGCAGGAAGAAAAAAAAGCAGGTGACAGTGGAAAGCAAAAACTGAAGCGGAATAGAAGAAGAGAGACAGATAAAGAGTCACTGACCTTTCCTGAGCACTCGTTTCTTGGCCCTGATGTCCGTCTCTAGCTCAGCCGCTCTGATATAGATGCGCACAGACTGAGGGAGGTGACGAACTGCCTGGGCAACCACTGCCTTTGCCGTGTCTCCAGGCTGCAGCCGAGCGGCTTCAAGCCAAACATCCTCACTCTGAACAGACAACACACAAACCACAGATTATACACAAACATCCTCACTCTATGAACATAATACATTCACAAAAGCACTCTATATTAACCATTTCCCCACCATTGACAGAATTTTCCAGCAATCCATGTTTTGCTTTTACGCATCTTCTGAGAATACAGAATCTCCAGATCAAAACACAGATGAAGAAGCAGAAACGAGCAAAAAAGCATTGCCTGTTTGCTGCTCAATAGTGTTTTTTTTTTTTTTTTTTTAAATATCTGTCCTTTTAATACAATTAACTTGTTTGACGGATATTTTCCTTAAAGAGATACAGTAGTTCACCCAAAAATGAAAATTATCCCATGATTCCTTCAGATGAACACAATCGGAGATATATTTAAAAATATCCTGGCTCTTCCAAGCTTTATAATGGTAGTTATTAGCATTCACGATTTTGAAGCACATAAATAGGGCTGTGCAACAAACTCAAGCTGCTCTTCTCTTATATATATCGAAATCCTCCAACATTTCTCTTTAAAACTTCTCGTTTTAGACTTCTAATTCATGAGCAGTGTTTTGTTTTGCTCTATCCTCTGTGCTTCCACATTCATCATTGCGTCAGGGATTACTCTTCCGCCACAAATCAATGTGTACGGAAGAGAGTTATTATAGTTAATAAAGTTTTTTATATGGATTTTTTTTTTTTTTATAAACACAAAAACGAATCGCTTCAGAAGGCCTTTATTAACCCCCCGGAGCTGCATGGAGTATTTTTACGAGGGATGGATGCACTTTTTTAGGCTTCAAAACATGTCCCCTTATTTGCTGCCATTATAAAGCTTAGAAGAGCAAGGATAATTTTAAATATATCTCTGATTGTGTCTGAAAGAAGATAGTCATATACACCTAGGATGACACTCAAGGACACTTGAGAGTGAGTTTACCAAGTTTTTACACCATGTTAGCATCATGGCTATTTACATGGCAAACAAAAAGGTCAATATCATCCATAAAATTTACATTATTAGGGACTTTAAGCAGCAGCTGTAGATGGAATGGCATTCTATTGCGCAAATTTAACTGCTACTTCTTGACTACTGTAATCGTCTACTACGGGAAAGTAGCCGCCGTAGTTGATAATACGGGACAGACTAGATAAGTACATGTGACGTTCTATGGTTATGTGGTATTTTAGTTGTATCTGTATGTCGTTTAATGACAAAATCAACCATTCTCTTGCTTTTATTAACATGTAATGTATTATTTACTATGTCACATGATTAATTGATGCATGCAGTCCTCTTTGTTGTTGCTTAGCGATTTTTGCGTTCTTTAGCTAAGGCAGTTGACAGTTTACTTCCGGTCGCCGTTGTCGTTCCATCAACAGCTGTTACTTAAAGTCCCCATTATATAAAACATTTCAACTTAACATAAGATAGAAAATCTAAAATACATTCAGGTGATACATTTTGAAATATAATATTCAACAGAATATGCTTAAAGGGATAGTTCACCCAAAAATGAAAAATTGATGTTTATCTGCTTACCCCCAGCACATCCAAGATGTAGGTGTCTTTGTTTCTTCAGTAGAACACAAATGATGATTTTTAACTCCAACCGTTGCCGTCTGTCAGTCAAACAACGCTCTGCACGAGACATCACTGCCGCTGTCAGAGCGCGATCAGACCTCACGAATCGAGTGATGAATGCCGTTGGACATAGTGGTGTATTAGAGGTAAAAAATTATATAAATACTGTTCGGTTTCTCGCACAAACCGATCGTTTCGTGTCTTAGGACATCAATGTGCCATCACGAGCCGCAGGGTTTAATTTGGAATTGTCTATGCAAGTTTTATTTACTCTTATAGTAGAAGTTCCCATCCACTAGCATTATTTGACTGACAGATGGCAACGGTTGGAGTTAAAAATCATCATTTGTGTTCTACTGAAGAAACAAAGACACCTACATCTTGGAATATGCTGGGGGTAAACAGATAAACAAATTTTTTTTTTCATTTTTGGGTGAACTATCCCTTTAATAGTCAAAGGAACTTTATATGAGAGTCATAAAGGAGGAACTTCGCCTATTAATAAAAACCCATGGGTAAGTCTTGAGTGCCCCAGTCCACACCTAGTGAAGACGACTTGATCATGTCTCGATTTGAAGTTATGGAAAGTACTTCTTTTTATACTAGGGTTTATTTCATACAGCTTATTAATTTTATTTTCATCCCATTCTTTCTGCCACTTGTTAGTGATATATAAATTAATTACTGGTTTAAAATCAGAAGGTGGTTTTTGACTGCCAGGGATGCGCTTGACCTGGAAATATCTGACAGCCATGTCCGCTCTCTCATTACCAGTAAGTCCAATATGACTTGTAACTCAGCAAAAAATAATATTAAAGTTTTCCTTCTTTAAAAGATCAAATTTAGTTAATTTTAACTAGGGATTCAAGTGCTTGAAGACATGATCTTGAGTCAGAGGAATAAAAAGTCCCGTTCTTGACCCTTCTCAATATTTTCCAGATCCAGAAGTAATGCTTGAGCCTCAGCTGTGAAAATAGAGGCTCGAGGGTGTGTAAATCATGGGAAATTTTCATTATTGGGTGAACTAACCCTTTAATATCTGACCGAGTTCTGCTGTGGTCTAAATCGGTGTTTCCCAACACTGTTCCTGGAGGCACACCAACAGTACACATTTTGAATGTCTCCCTTATCTGAACCATATATTTCTGGTCTTGGAGTTTCTACTAACTGAACTAACTGAATCAGATGTGTTTGTTTAGGAAGATTTGGAAAATGTGTACTGTTAGTGTGCCTCCAGGAGCAGGGTTGGGAAACACTGGTCTAAATCACTCACAAATCTTATGACAGTTCGATAATCTCCCAATCTCCATTCAGTGTTTACAAAATATTTATTTTCATACCTTTTGCATAACATTGCACCATCAAGCTTTTCATCTTCAGAGAGATCTTTCTTCCTCCCCATATTGCATGAAAACTGTGACTTGCTTAATAATGTGGAACAACCTCTTTGTGGCTTTCAATTTATCCAAGAAGACCTGGCAAACTATTTAACAAACCTGTCTGAGATTGATACCAGTTATCTAATAAAACAAACACTTACTTTTAAAAACTAAAATCTGAATGTGTATTGTACAGAAATCCCACTGATACATCACTTGCAAAGTAATAATTTGTAACACAATGTAGAACCCCTCAAAATGAATCAGCTGCCAAGACAACATGTTTCTTCATCACAGGCGTGTTTGATGAATAAACGTCTCCAGTCTTTGAGAGACAGCCAGTGTGCAAAATTCTGCTGAAATGTGAAGCTGAACTATTAAATTTGATTAATGTGCCTGCAGGAATTTCCCAACACTTAATGAAGCTGTGTACACACTGAGAGCAAAGGGCCTGACACGGTTTCCGCACGGTGTGCGTTTCCATTTCCAGTCCTTTCTCTCCGAGTCCAAAGTCAGCACTAGTAGACAAATTGAAGCCACAGCTTACATAAGCACAGCCTAATTCTTTCACCATGACATTTTAATGTTGTTCTTTAAACATATTTAACATTTTAGGAAGTGGGATTTTGGAGGCCTTAAATGTATTGCTATAGCAACCTGTCAACACTGGCAACATTCCAAAAGCCATAAACCTTCGATGGTTTATGCGCACACACACACACCACCCCCTACTGGACACACAGAGTCAAGCTATTCTGTTTTACTTTAAAAGGATCGTTTAAATATGAAAATTCAGTTCATTTTCTAAACCTGTATGACTTTCTATCCTCTGTCGAACATATAATGGAAGTCAACGGTCACCAAAACATTCACAATATTCTTCAAAACACCTTTTTATGATCCAGAGAAGTATTATCAGTTATCTTTTGGGTGAAATATCCCTTTTATTTCACATTTTACAAATTATCAGAGACCCTTTTGCAAATTTAATCAAGGTTTCTTGCTCCTAAAACATTAAAGGCCTCAAATTACTTCAAGCGAAATCAAAAGCTAAATTAACTTCAAGACTTTCTGGAAAAGTTTGCTCCGGCTGGTAAAGACCTTCAAACTACCATTGGTCCATGGTGATTATTTAATTGGTAGGTGTGGCTCTGAGGCTTGTACTTATGTATTTAATGTGGAAATCTGGTTCATTGCTTCTGTTCAGTTCATTGAGGTCAGAAGTCCATGAATAAAAACAGGAATACATTGGAGAGCCACTTTATAGTAGAGCTGCACGATTAACAGTTAAAAGATTGTGATCTCGATTCTAAAACCCACGCAATCTTATTCCGAAATGACAACAATTCGTCTGTGTCTATTAAACCTTTGACAAATGATCCCAACAGCGAAAATTCAAATCTGCGTTGGCGCTGCCGCTGAGCCAGAGAGAACAGTTGTCATGTATAGGTATGAAACAGTCTTTTCATCCACAGAGTAACAATATTTATTATGCATTACAAAAATTCTAATCATCACAGAAATACTGGAATAAAAGTTTATAGTAAATAAAGACTGATGTGCACGGTAGCAATCAAAATTGAAAGTAACTTGATGCTTCAAATAATTGTTTCAATTACATCATTACACCAGTAGGTGGCGACAAGTGACTGTTAAATAACGTTTGTCACTAAATCATTTAACCAAGAGATTCACTCAAAAATGTTGATTCATCCAGTAATGAAACAATTGAAGTCTTTGTGAGCGAGTCATATGAATCATTCATTCAAATTAAACTTTAAGCAATTATATTTTGTCAGAACATCTAGGAAGCTATTTTGTTTAGTTGTCTATTTAGAAACAAGATCTTTATTTTAAACAAAAAAAGTAGTGATCCTCAATTTATCCAGAATCATGCAGCTCTAATTTAAAGATGTCGACCGATTGATCGGTTTTGCCAATTAATAGGCACCGCTAACGGATTGCTGGAACAATCGTTATCGGCAAAAATACATACCGGGTTGCATCTGTTTCTGGAGCGGCTGAGAAGTGTCCACTGTCATTTTACAGTACAAGAGCAGCCTATAGAGGTGAAATCAGTGAAGCCTCGTGGAGTTTGTTTTGACACGTGAGACTGACCTCTGCACAGAGCGGGACACTTCAGATACCGATTTAAAATGACAATGAAATGGTATGTATACAGTACAATACCGTACATGTTCTCATTTCATTATAAAGTAATTAATTTGTAAAGTAATTAATTAATTTCGGAGAGTGTTTCAAACTGCCAAAGTCAAGTGATTTCAGGCTTTGTTACGTCATAAACGTTTTGAAACATTTCAAAAGTTCAAATGGTTCACGTGACTTTGGCAGTTTGATATACGCTCTGAACCACTGATTCGCAAAGCTTCGAAGCTTCATGAAGCAGTGTTTTGTAATTGTCCATCACTAGATATTTTTGAATAAAGTCCTTATTTTGTTGTTTTGATGCACAAAAAGTATTCTTGTTGCTTATTAATATTAAGGTTGAACCACTGAACTCACATGAACTGTTTTAAATGTCTTTATCGAAAATATCTTTTTGTTTTCCAAAGATGAACAAAGGGCTTACGGGTGTAGAACGACATGAGGGGGAGTAATTAATGACAGAATTTGCATTTTTGGTTGAACTCTTTAAAACAATATGACAAAAATACATGCAAGCCTGACCCAAATGTTTAATATAACACTTGTTACCATCTATTTGCATTAGTTTACAGTGGGTATGGAAAGTGTTCAGACCCTCTTAAATTTTTCACTCTGTTACATTGCAGCCATTTGCTAAAAAAAATAAAGTTCATTTATTTCCCTCATTAATGCACACACAGCACCCCATATTGAAAGAAAAACTGAAATATCACAGGGTCCTAAGTATTCAGACCCTTTGCTGTGACACTCATATTTAACTGAGGTGCTGTCCATTTCTTCTGATCATTTGAGTCCCGCTTCATTTGAGTCCAGCTGTGTTTGATTATACTGATTGGACTTGATTAGGAAAGCCACACACCTGTCTATATAAGACCTTACAGCTCACAGTGCATGTCAGAGCAAATGAGAATCATGAGGTCAAAGGAACTGCCTGAAGAGCTCAGAGACAGAAATGTGGCAAGGCACAGATCTGGCCAAGGTTACAAAAACATTTCTGCTGCACTTAAGGTTCCTAAGAGCACAGTGTCCTCCATAATCCTTAAATGGAAGATGTTTGGGACGACCAGAACCCTTTCTAGAGCTGGCCATCCAGCCAAACTGAGCTATCTGGGGAGAAGAGCCTTGGTGAGAGAGGTAAAGAAGAACCCAAATATCACTGTGGCTGAGCTCCAGAGATGCAGTCGGGAAATGGGAGAAAGTTGTAGAAAGTCAACCATCACTGCTGCCCTCCACCAGTCGGGGCTTTATGGCAGAGTGGCCCGACGGAAGCCTCTCCTCAGTGCAAGACACATGAAAGCCCGCATGGAGTTTGCCAAGATGGTGAGAAATAAGATTCTCTGGTCTGATGAGACCAAGATAGAACTTTTTGGCCTTAATTCTAAGTGGTATGTGTGGAGAAAACCAGGCACTGCTCATCACCTGTCCAATACAGTCCCAACAGTGAAGCATGGTGGTGGTAGCATCATGCTGTGGGGGTGTTTTTCAGCTGCAGGGACAGCACGACTGGTTGCAATTGAGGGAAAGATGAATGTGGCCAAGTACAGGGATATCCTGGACGAAAACCTTCTCCAGAGTGCTCAGGACCTCAGACTGGGCCGAAGGTTTACCATCCAACAAGACAATGACCCTAAGCACACAGCTAAAATAATGAAGGAGTGGCTTCACAACAACTCCGTGACTGTTCTTGAATGGCCCAGCTAGAGCCCTGACTTAAACCCAATTGAGCATCTCTGGAGAGACCTAAAAATGGCTGTCCACCAACGTTTACCATCCAACCTGACAGAACTGGAAGGATCAGCAATGAGGAATGGCAGAGGATCCCCAAATCCAGGTGTCAAAAACTTGTTGCATCTTTCCCAAAAAGACTCATGGCTGTATTAGATCAAAAGGGTGCTTCTACTAAATACTGAGCAAAGGGTCTGAATACTTAGGACCATGTGATATTTCAGTTTTTCTTTTTTAATAAACCTGCAAAAATGTCAACAATTCTGTGTTATTCTGTCAATATGGGGTGCTGTGTGTACATTAATGAGGACAAAAAAAAGTAAAAGTGAAAAGTATAGTAGTAGTAGTGAAAATTTTAAGGGGGTCTGAATACTTTACGTACCCACTGTATATAATTTTGCCATGAGTACATCTAGGCCTTAATTTAGTCGTTCATGACCATTTCCTCCCTCTTTTTGTCCCTCACCTTTGGACACATCTCAGTGCCTTTCATGATTAGGTTTCTGGCCACCTGCAGCTTCCCGGTCACCTCTTCCAGACGGGCAGAAGCGATCCAAGCGGGGGGGTGGTGGGGGTTTGTTTCTCTCACTGACTTCAAGAGGAGACGGGCCTTCTTAATATCACTGCACACACACAGAATGACATTTAACAAATGCAATACAAACAGTACAGAATGAAGTGTATAAGGTTCAGATGTAACACACTCAGTACCTGATGTCTCCTCCATGTGTGGGGATCATGGAGTTGAGATCGGTGAGATAGCCTTTAGGATCAACAACTGTCTGCCCACTTACAGAGTCAGACACCTGGAGACACAAAGACATTGACTATGTTTACATGTTTACCAATAAAGTGAATTACAATAATCAGTAAGGATGTAACACTATTTTACAGTGTCTTTGTTACATATAGTTACTGTAGTAGTAACTATAAATTAAGCATTATTACATGCAATTAACCCTAAACCAAACCCTACTCCTAACCCTATAGTAAGTACATGTTGTTAATTATAAAGCAGCCACGTATGCGGTGTTTCTGGGTGCCTCAATATTTGTGCGCTGTACACGCACTTCTGTGTGCGCACTTCGGACGAGTGCACAAATCTTCTCACAGTGCGCATAAGTTATCTGTCGCTCCTTGCACTGAAATGTTTAAATTGGCAAGGCTTAAATGAGTTTAGTTTAAATGCAGATGACAACGCGTACTGTTCAGATCTCACCTGCACTCACGCGTTATCAACACCCGGGTGATGACGGCGTAAATGACAGCGTGCCAAACCGAGTGTGCAGAACGGTACGGTTCGATTTTTTACCTAGAATGTTTTCACCCTTACTTTAAAGAATGATCAACTTTTACATACGGCAGGTGACCTGTAAACGCGAAGAAAAAAAAATGTTTCCATTGCAGCTTTGCAAAATATTGCAAATTGCCTGAAAAACCACCTCATGAGAGTGTAAAAACTTTTTTGCGATATATGGGAGTTTTTGCAAAACTGGTCACACAAATTAATTTAATTTTACTTTTATATTTTTAGTTATGTCCATTTTAGTAGTATGTGCTCTTGTCAACCTATTTAGGTTTACATTATTTGCAGTTAATAATTTTAATGCTTATTTAAATTTTCAATTCAGTTTAAGGTTTTTAAATTACATTTATTAGCTTTATTTCAATTAACAGAAATGTTTTCAATAGTTTTAATTAACAATAACAACCCCGTCACATGTACATGTACACTTTGGTCAGAGTGGAATATATGCGAACAAAGCATTTGCATGCCTGTTTACTGTGACTAAAATCAGCATATGCCACAGTTTACTACGATTATGTTTGCTATGATTATGAGCTTCAAAAGCAACAATTCGATCAAAGTACTGTGTTTATGTGTGGTAAAGTTTAATCATAATATGCCCTAAATCTCATTATAAATGCATTAAGAGGGTGCATGTAAATGTAGACACTGAAGAATCTTTTGGCTTTCTTCAAACTTAAAGGTGCCCTAGAATTGAAAATTTAATTGACCTTGGCATAGTTGAATAACAAGAGTTCAGTACATGGAAATGACATACAGGGAGTCTCAAACTCCATTGTTTCCTCCTTCTTATATAAATCTCATTTGTTTAAAATACCTCCGAAGAACAGGCGAATCTCAACATAACACAGACTGTTACTTAACAGTCGGGATAATTAATATGTACGCCCCCAATATTTGCATATGCCAGCCCATGTTCAAGGCATTACACAAGGGTAGCCAGTATTAACGTCTGGATCTTTGCACAGCTGAATCATCAGACTAGGTAAGCAAGCAAGAACAACAGCGAAAAATAGCAGATGGAGCAATAATAACTGACATGATCCATGATATCATGATATTTTTAGTGATATTTGTAAATTGTCTTTCTAAATGTTTCGTTAACATGTTGCCAATGTGGTTAAAGTTACTATCGTTTCTTACTATATTCACAGAGCTGTCGCTATTTCTATTATTAAACACTTGCAGTCTGTATAATGCACAAATACATCTTCATTTTTTATAAATCTCTCCAACAGTGTGTAACGTTAGCTTTAGCCACGGAGCACTATCAAACGCAATTAGAATCAAATGTAAACATCCAAATAAATACTACACTCACATGATCCGATGTACGCAGCATGCATCGGGAACACTTTGTAAAGATCCATTTGAGGGTTATATTAGCGGTGTGAACTTTGTAAATGCACTGTATTATAATCAAGAGCTTGGGGGCAGGGAACGCACGATTTAAAGGGGCCGCAGCCTGAATCGGCGCATATTTAATGATGCCCCAAAATAGGCAGTTAAAAAAATGAATTTAAAAAAAATCTGTGGGGTATTTTGAGCTGAAACTTCACAGACACATTCAGTGGACACCTTAGACTTATATTACATCTTGTGAAAAAACATTCTATGGCACCTTTAATCATGGAATTAAAATACTATGGTGTGTCACCTGACTGAGCCTCATGTCCATCAGTGTATTCCTGGCCTGTCCGATCTTCCTCATGTCCAGCTCTCCAGCACCTGGCGTCATGCCTCCTGGGTAGGGCGTGTTCAAGCCCCCTGGGTAGGGTGTGGCTAGCCCACCAAATTGCTGAGAAAAAAAAAAAAAAAAAAAAAGCACCTTAATTAGAAATTGCATTTTTGTTTTATATTTTGCAATGAAATAGTCAAGCACATTATATACTGTATCCCACAATGCAATGCATTGTGCTCTGGTTATATTCATATGCATTACACAATGTGAGGTAATTTCATTTTTTTATGCATAACAAAAATACAGAGCACATCGTTTCAAGAAGTGTTTTACTCCACACATTTGTGAACGTTACTCACTCCTTGCAGTGGGTCAACAGAGGTGTGGTTCTCTCCGGTCTGGAGGTGCTTGGCAAAGAAGCTGTCCGGCACAGGCGTGAGCTTCTCATAGCGGGGATTCCTCTGACGTTTGTTCCTGGCATCACCCACCTCAGGAATACTCAACCACTCATCCTCTGTGACCTCAGCCAGCTTCCTCTGGAAGACACAGATAACGCAACAGCATTAATGTCGACAGCTACACTGCGGTTCAAAAGTCAGTCGATTTTTTAATGTTTTTGACAGCCGACGGCCAAGTAGCACAAACTGTATCAATGCCGTCAGTTTTACTGTATCCATTAGAAAGTGAGTCCTGATCATTTGGAAGTGCACAGTGGATTTGCTTTTGCAGCGCTGAAAATAGCGTCTTCTCAACTTCTCGACAGCAAACCCTGACCAAACTCTTCTAGGCCTCAGCAACAACTACAGTGTTCTCAAAGTAGACGTTGTTCACGGTCAGCCAATGAAGAGACCATAGACTGGCATTATGCAAATTAGTTACAAACCTACATGGGTTTGTTACAAGAAGTGAGACTGGAATTACAGTTTACTTGTTTCAGGCAGTTCAGATTCAGACAATAAGTTTATTTGTTATGCACTTTGATCTTTAAAACTTTGCAGACCTTATACATTCACAAACAGCTACATTACACACTACATGAAAGGTAATATTGAAAAAAGCATAATTTGAAGATTTTTTGTAGGTTCAAGCAGGCAGGGAAACATTTTAACAAATCATAATTCAGCAGGTCAATATCTACCAAGTTCAACACAAACCTTCAGATCGGAGAACTGCTGCTGAATCTTTGGACGCTCCATACGGTATTTCTCGATCTCCTCTTTCTCTCGCAGCTCCCTGCAGACACAGCAATAAAATGAGGCAAGAGATGCTACATAAAAACAAGCATTGATGAGAGAAGAAAGTCCACACTCACCGTCTTTCCTTGCGTCTCTCATCCATCCGTTTATCCAGTGCGGCGTAGATGGCGTCTGCCTCCTCGTCGTCTTTCTCATACGGCCCACTGGAGAACAGACTGCCAGCATAGCCGTTGAACTAGAGGATACAGAAGTACACATTTACATTTTATATCTGACAAAGCCACCAATAAATAACAAACAAGCATAATTTGATACATCAAGTTGTATTTTTGCACATCAAGACAACATGACTCACCTCATCATAGTTAGTGTCGTTCAGATCCTCATCATCATCGTCCTGGTTCTTCTTCATCTGATCGCCCACCGTCCTCTTCCCAGGGGGTGCGTGTCGATCGTCCACAGGGTCATTGGCATCACGAGCGGGACCAATATCAGACCGAGTTGTGAAACCCGTGGCACTGCAGAGCACAAAATACATTACAACTGCTGTTTTCAAACTGGGAGAAATTAATAAACCAAATCATCATATGCATCTCTAAATAAATAAGATTGTATATAATTTATTATATTAATAGTTATGAAAAGAGTTCCCATGTAATCACAGAACAACACAAAACATTAAGACAACATTACACATCGACAAAACATCACAATACACAAGACAGCACAGCACAACGTTCATAACGTTATATAGGTGTCTACAATAAAAAGTTGTTACTCAGTCAAATAAGTGAGTGTGTTGAGTTTAGACTGTCGGTATTATTTGTGTTGGTCTCTCACCCTCTGCCCAGACCGGGCACGTAACCCAGCGGCGCAGGCATGCCGAGAAACGGCTTCTTCTTCTTATTCAAGCCCCCCATGAGCGGAGACGCAAGCGGCATTGCCGGAGCTCCATTTGCGGCCCCGCCGGCACCTCCGGACGGGGTTTTGCTTGCAGTTTTCGCGGGTTGCTTCGCTGTAGCGCTCGCCATCGTTGCGCTGCCGACAACACGCTTCACTTCCGGAACAACAACAGTCGCGCTTCCTGTGACATTAAAGTCTGCTTTTAAAATGTGTCGCTATATCGCCGCCATAGGACGGGCGGTGTGAAGTAGCTTGACCTAAATTCACCTGTTTTTTTTTTTTGTTTTTTGTTTTTTTTTGTGAATTATTACAGTATGTTTTTTCAAAATAATTGAAAGAAGTTGATATGAGACGAAAAAAATCTAAACATATTATGTATGTTAGTAGACCTCAACCTTCCGTTTCATCTTAAAGCATGTACTTGATTTATAATTTATAAAACAGTTACTTATATGATCAAATAATTACCATTGAAGATACATTTAAAATCATATTGTTGGGTTTGTGAAAATTTGATTTGAAGTTTTATTTGATGCTACTAGGAACCTTTAGGGTTGGTTTCAAATAATGATGATATTATTAATGAGCTATCCTGACCTTACACGTCCATATTTTGATTGAGAGATCTTTCAACAGAAAAAATGACAAGTTTTGTGCCATTTGAAATTAATGTTTAATGTCAGAGAAGATATACTAATGAGATCATCAGTGAGTGTTATCTACAGAGGGCAGCAGAGGCTTGATTTTTATGGTGACAAGTATTTCAGGACAGCATTTAAATTTGTATTTTAGTATTATAATACTTCCTTCTATTACAGCTTAATATGCGGAGACAGTTAAAAGTAAATCATCTGTAGGCCAATTCCCCTGAAAGTAAACACTGTGGCTCCATTCCTACCTATAGAGTACCTCAGGGATGATGTGATTTTGTAGGCAAAACCCAGAAGCAAGTTAGCACTTTTTTAGCACTTCTGGTTCCATTGCCCCGAATTCAATGGGATTTTTTAATGGGTTTTTGCTAAATTGCCTGAAATAAGGTCTGTGGTTAACAAAGCCTATAATATTTTCACGTTTTGATCTATGACATAAACACACTAGTTTGTAACCCGCTTGAGATTTTTTTTATTGTGTCTTAAAAACGGTGGTTGCTAACAAGTTGCTAAAAGGCACTACTTCCTTTGGAGGGGACTTTAGACGCCATCATGACAAACAGGACATTTGGACAGCATTTCTCATGAAAAAGTGAATAAGTATTCATACACAGCGCAGATCATCAAGGATGTTTTTAAATAAAGTAGTTTTTTAAATAAAGTTTGAGGAAGCTTGGTGGTGGTGACGTTGTTCCACGACCATGGTGAGCTGTAGTCCGTTTATAGCCTACTGTTAGCTTTTTATATCTGACCACTTTAGTTAGGCTTCAAAATGTACAATTGTTGTGTTAACTTGTAAAGATTATCTCGATAGAAAAAATATGTCATAAGCCTTTGTTAAACACAGCTTATTTTTTGCAATTTTCCAAAAGTCTATGGGAAAAATGCATTGGCTTTCAATGGAGGGGACCAGTGCGCCGCTAACTTCCGGGTTGGCCTACAAAAAACACATCATCCCTGAGGTACTCTATTCCCCGGAAAGTAAACGCTGTGGCTCCAACATTGGCTCAAGCAATGGTGTGAGTTTGGGGCGGGGCTTTCTTTTTGTTCTGACCAATGCAAGACAAGGGGAGTGTTTGGAAATCTGCAATTCTGTTTGGTGACACTAGTGGTGCATAAATTATATTTATTCAACTGATATTTGCCTTGCTTTATACTCATTTAACTATATTTATCAATACCATTGTAGGTGTATATTTTGTTCTTGATGTTCAATAAAAAAAAAAAAATACTAGTGGTGCCTTAAAAAATGACACACTTTAAAGGGTTAGTTCACCCAAAAAATGTAAATTCTGTCATTAATGACTCACCCTCATGTCGCTCCAAACCCATAAGACTTTCGTTCATCTTCGGAGGTTTGAAGGTTTTCGGAAGTTTATTCTCGCCTAAATTAAATCTGTTCATCATATAAAGCTATCTTGACTAAACTGCTCAAAACAATATCTTTATGAACTTTTTGAAGTGTCAAAGTGGTAGTTGCGTAGCTGTCAATGGGGGGACAGAAATCACTCTGATTTTATTAAAATATCTTCATTTGCATTTTGAAGATGAACAAAAGTCTTACGGATTTGGAAAGACATGAGGGTAAGTAATTAATTACATTTTTGGGTGAACCTTTAAATAGTTCTTTTAAGTCACCATAAAATTAAAATCGACAATTCTTCACCCTTTTTCAGAGTGTCTATTTACACTAAGTGCAAATAGCGTCCCTTGGTGGCAAATGCTATTTACACAAGCTCCACCCACTAAAGTCTGGTTGGGCCACTCAAGTTTTAAAAATGACATGCAGAATTTATTGTCTTCAGTGGTGCAGCAGTAGCAAGTAAGTCTTGCAGTCATTAGATCGATGCAGGTTCGAATCTGCCTTTTGCCAAGATCGCATTTATTTTCAAATGAGAATAATGTTCTAAAAGTGGAAATAAACTGTGAACGAGTGTTTAATAATATTAAAAGTGTTTATTGGGTAGGGTTAGGGGAAGGTGGAGGGTTTTTATTCTCCCAATAAGGCAGCATCCATTTAATAATTTTAATAAATATAATAATTTGCACTCTACGATATTATTTCATCCTATTAATGTACAAAAAGGTGCAAATAGTATCTGCTAATACAAAGTATAGATAGCATCTAATTAGTATTTACTCTTATTGCAAAGAACTGATACTTTTACATGCTGTAAATAGAATCACTATTTTTACCTAGTGTAAATAGCATATTGCTAAGAAAATGCTGCTATTGTCACTTAGTGTAAATAGAATATGTTTGATATTTGCACTTGGTGTAAATAACATCTATCGCTAAGAAAATATGCTATTTTCACTTAGTGTAAATAACATCTATTGCTAATAGCCGCTGCCTTTTTGTCATCATTACTGTTTAAATTCATGTGCCCTCATAATATTTAATCAAAATAACTTCAATTCCCTCAAGGGCAGGAAAACCTGTCGCTCACATGAGATCCATCAATAGCAAACCACAACCATCCAATTAATTCCATATGGACAAAATCAATTGTACATTTTTTTCTTGTTCAAGAAGCCATTTCACTTTGATATATGTCACAATAGGGAAGAAAAGGCTATCGCAACTTCCGTTTCGTGTGACTTTAACTCCAAATACTAAAACTAAAATCGATTTAAAAACCGAATAAGTAAAAAGAAATTGTAATGGGTTTTTAATGGAGCTTCAAGAATCCATTCTTTGTGAGTGTCATATAGGCTGCATTGTGCTGTATACAGTTCATAAATTCAATCTGTGCTTATAAATGTTCAATAAAACCAATCTGTACATTCCTGTGAAAGTAAATAACTAATTTTAAGTTAATATTTCATCAACTGGGACCCATCAACCATCTTCACATTACTTCAATGCTCCTGCTATGGATTTCACTGTAGAGATGCTAATGAAAGCAGACACCGTCACATCAGACTCAAGGCCTTTCAGCAGGTCAATTTAATAAATGCACCTACAACATCAGAAAATTCAGCTGGGCTGAAAGCTTAAAGATTCAAGTAAAATTGCCAGCTGAATCAGAATGTTAACACACACACAACGTATTCAACTACAATACAATCTCTTGCTTTCAGCAGCCTTGCTGATGATATTGGCTACGATGTCAATGTCAGGATTGGCCAACATAAAGCTCGGCTGCCAGACTCAATTTGTTTAAAACTACAGAAACGTCAGGAGATTTTTATACCATTTGTGCTGATTGTAAGTAGTTCAAACTTTCTGAAATTCTTCACATGACCCTAAATTTACATTCTCAGTGCATGTTCTTGGATGTTCCTCATGTTTGAGAAATCATAAATTTGGTTTTGCTTAAACTCTGTCCAGAACTTCATCAAAACTGACCCTGTTTACTTTTGAATTTGCATCGGGGATGCCAAAGGCATTTCATGTTGAGTTTATTTCATTTTCTAGATCGACCCCCCTACACATGATATAGTGTTATGTTGTTGCAGAAATGCGCTGGAGTCAAATGCCATGGTTTTCCATCCAGACCAGAAGCTTTACAGTTGGGTCTGTGTCTTTCATTATTGAGACATTAGGATTTCTGCCTGGGATTCTTTCAGACTTGTGTCCTTTGTATGCCACCCTGTGATAATCAGGACTGAAACATAATCCTGTTATCATTGCTTTTGTAGTATTGTGAACGCACAGGCCAGGATTGAGAACACATCACGTGTGTGGAGACCAAGGATTGAGCCACAGGAGGAGGTAGAGGGGAGAGGAACAGGAAAGGAATTATTCTCTTTGATCTGTTCCCATGGAGCATTTGGCTTTTGGTTTTCCTCCACACATAACCTTGAACAATGAAGCAGGAAGAGAAGGGAAAGAACGCCTGGGAGGAAGAGGGAGAGGACAGCAATGGGGGAAAAAAATGGGTGAACGAGGGTCAGAAGCGGATTATACCTGAGAGAGGTTTAGTGTGTGAAATCCAAATTTTCATGCTATGGCAAACCCTAAAGTGAAAGTTCATGAAAATGTTTTGGTTTGTTCAAAGGAGCTTATGACTGTAAAAACCACCAAGCTATAAATTCCAGATGATATGGGATAACCTTTCAGAGGTGAGAAAGTGGTTTGTGTTTTTATGTATAACTCAATATGCAATATCCATATGCAGAATTATATTAAAGGGGTCATGAACTGTGTTGTTTTATTGTTTTATAATATTTCATGGGTTGCACTTATAATGTTAGTATGCTTTTTACATCAAAAATTGTCACAATTTAGAAACAAAACGCATTTTTGATTTAAGCTCTCTGATTTGAACGCTCTGTTTTAATGGGCGTGTCTGCTGTGCGACTTCAGTCAAAAACTGTAGAATAACACAAGACACGTCACTCGTATTGTTTTTGAATGGGAGAAAGTGTAACGCACAATATGGCGGAATAAGTCCCGCCTTCTAAAGCCAAGAGCCAATCGCCAAACTGGTAAAGTCATCGCGTCACTTCAGCGGCCGTTAGAATCACCGGTTTCTATAGAAACAGTCAGACGCGTGCCTCCATTTAGGTCTGCGCATGCGCATTAGCTTGATCCAGCCTGAAATTTTTTTTTTTTTTTTTGTCGTGATTCGAGCGTTTAGAAACTAAATTTATGAGTCGGTTGTTGTTAGATTTCATTGGTAATTTCAAATATGAAATTTAATCGTAAGGTTGACGAACAGTTTTGGAGAATCTGATGTTTCCCCATTCAAAGAGATAGGAGCTGCATGATGCCCAGGATGCCCGAGAAGCGTTTCAAAGATGGACTTGTCTTAAAGGGACTTTGCTTCAGTGTAAACACCCACTGCTGTGATTGGCTACGATATTTGCCTGTGAAATAAGTATTACCAAAGTCCCTTTAAGACAAGTCATTTCACTCGGCGGCCATCTTTGAAACGCCTCTCGGGCATCCTGGGCATCATGCAATCTCTTTGAATGGGGAAACATCAAATTCTCCAAAACTGTTCGCCAAGCTTACGATTAAATTTCATATTTGAAATCACCAATGAAATCTAACAACAACCGACTCATAAATTTAGTTTCTAAACGCTCAAATCATGACAAAAAAACTGTATTTTTCAGGCTGGATCAAGCTAATGCACATGCGCAGACCTAAATGCGCGTCTCTACGGAGGCGCGCGTCTGACTGTTTCTATAGAAACCGGTGATTCTAACGGCCGCTGAAGTGACGCGATGATTTTACCAGTCGCCGATTGGCTCTTATTTAGAAGGCGGGACTTATTCCGCCATATTGCGCGTTACACTTTCTCCCATTCAAAACAATACGAGTGACACGTCTTGTGTTATTCTATAGTCTTTGGTATTACTCTCTTGAAAACTTTTAGCACGTTTTTACTATTACAGCTCTCAAGATGAACTAATCGTGAAAAGTGTTGATTATAGCAATACGTTTAAATCTATGGCATTATATTTAGATCGTGGCATGAAAGGTTGCAGTGATGAACATTGTAGCCGATCACAGACATGTTGCTGAACGCATGAAAGCAGTGATCTCGTCATTGAAACTCAATTTCTGCACATTAACGAATGCTTTCATTATAACTAACAATGCTAACTTGATATAACTAAGAGATTCGTTGAATAAAAAGGGAGTTTTGGTGCGAGTCCAGAACAGATTAACTCACGCTGTTTGATTGACGGCTCCAGCGATTGTAAAGGGAGAGTTGTTTGATTTAATCACCGTTTAAATAACAGATTATTTTCATCCTACTAAGAGAAACAATGTGAAGTTGACCGTTTATTCATGGGTTTGATTTACAGACACACAGACAAAGAACATCTGACTGTACTTGAATCATTAATATCAGATCAGGCATCAGAACACAGTTACTTACATTGTTGCATTACTGTCGAGTCCATATCGTAAAAGTCTGTTTGCAAAGCCTGCGCCGAAATGCGACCGATTTACCGGAGAATCCACCGTGAAATGTACTGAATACACTAACAAGCCAGTGGGCGGGGCTAACATTGCAATGACGAATTAGGTGTTGATTTCTTCTGTGGAGGTGGCGTTTCACCTATCTATGACACAGATGGGCAAATTCCAGGATCAGTCGTTTAATGGGCCTGGTGTTTTCAGTTCTGAAACTTACAGGATATTCTTATATTACGATGACCTCTTATATCAAAAGCTCAAGGAAAAGTTGATTTCTCAATTCATGACCCCTTTAATGCTGAATGCTGTAAAATCATCTGCTAATGTCTGTTGTAGGTATAGATATTCATTCTGTACATCTGAATAACTTGGTTCTAGATGCACAGTCAACTTGCTTTCAAAAGTGGTCAGAGACACTAATGAGGAATCTATATATATATATATATATATATATCTATGCTCACCCCCACCAGCTCATCATCACAAAGAAAACAGCTCATGTTCTAACCTAAGGCAGAGAGAGATGGAAAGCATGCCAGGACACTGTACTTCAAACTGACATTGAAATGTAACCATCATCCATTATAGTTTAGATTAATAAAAATATATATGCAGAACATTACTTCATAAAAGTACTTTTCAAAATGATTTGCATTTGTACTCTCAGAAAATGTCCTTGCAGAGGACGGTGGCAAATGCCATTACAGCTACTCCATTTAAACAGCCGCAGAGATCCTTCAGGTAACAAACTACCAATTGAAATTTCATTGATTTACAAAATGATGGCTGATATCCAGAGGTTCAAATAAGGACAAACTAGCAATTAGTTGACCCAGATGACCTGAGAAAAGCATCAGAGAGGTGAAGAAAGGGCGATCAATAGAGAATCCTTTGTTATGGCAGATAAGAGCAAAGAAGAAAAAGAAGCTGATTAAAAATGAAAAGACTAGATCAATAACCTCATCAGTAAGTACATGAAAATTGTTTCCGGAATATATTTTGTCTTTTAATGAATGTGACTGGGACAGAATTCTAAATAAAATATAATAAAGTTTTTGTTGTTATTATCATTATTATGTACTATATTATTATCATTTGCATCATGACATCTTTACTGTATCCCGACATATTCATTTTGAGTTCTCATTGTGGTTGAATGATACACAGAAACTGAATTCCCTTCGGCACTCTAGGAAATGATGTCAACCATGAATAATCAGACGGATGTGAGCATGACAGACTGTTCCAGTTCCTGTACCTGTGTAGTCGGCAGTGTGGCATCACTCCTTACGGCAGGACTTTTTGTCCTCCGTCTGGCTAATGAGTTTCCCTCTTCACTCTTCATCTGTAGCTGCAGGACATTTCTCCATCTGGAACAGCCGTCTTCCCAGCTCTTCTTCATTTATGGAGTTCTCATGTCACGCTTGAAGTCATCCTTGTAGCAATGCTGTGAGCGGCCCATGTCTTTGTGTAGAGTAAATCTTTGGGTAGAGAAGTTCCCATGTTTTCCCCCTAAGACCAGATATATTGCAATAGATTGCAACAGTGACTGCCCTTTTTTTTCAGAAACCTTGATCCCTGAATTTTTTCTCTGTTCATTTTCTTGAACCAACCAGTTTCAAGAAATATAAAAATATAACTATACCAACTATGTAAATATTTTATTTGTATAATGAATGATTTATACACAATATTGTTATTCATTGTGAGTATAAATTAACATACATTTGAAGTTTATTACTGAATATTCAAACATATACAATTTTATTTAGATGATTGTTATTTGCAGTGTTTTGTAGGGCAGTGACTACAGAGCTCTTTTGCCATGTTTCCTGCTCCAGGGTAACAGCAACTTCTCTGATTGGTGGATCTCTTTATGGGCATTATGGTAATGTAGTTCTACAAGTTGGCTGTTTAACACATACATTTTTTTTTTTTAAATTAAGTTAAAGTTGCATTGTATTGTATGTTATATACATTACTAATCTTAATTAAAGGTACCCTATACTCTTTTTCACAAGATGTAATATAAGTCTAAGGTGTCCCCTGAATGTGTCTGTGAAGTTTCAGCTCAAAATACCCCATAGATTTTTTATTATTACATTTTTTAACTGCCTTTTTTGGGGCATAATTAAAAATGCGCCGTTTCTGAGCGTGTCCCCTTTAAATGCTCGCGCTTCGGCCCCCAACTCGCGATTCTATAATACACTGCATAAACAAAGTTCACACAGCTAATATAGCCCTCAAAATGGATCTTTACAAAGTGTTCCTCATGCAACATATCAGATCATGTGAGTATAGTATTTATTTGGATGTTTACATTTGATTCTGAATGAGCTTGATAGTGCTCCGTGGCTAAAGCTAACATTACACACTTTTGGAGAGATTTATAAAGAATGAAGTTGTGTTTATGAATTATACAGACTGCAAGTGTTTAAAAATAAAATAGCGACAGCTCTCATCTCCGTGAATACAGTAAGAAACGATGGTAACTTTAACCACATTTAAGAGTACATTAGCAACATGCTAACGAAACATTTAGAAAGACAATTTACAAATATCATTAAAAATATCATGATATCATGTCAGTTATTATTGCTCCATCTGCCATTTTTCGCTATTGTTCTTGCTTGCTTACCTGCATAAAGTCTGTCGGATCGGCTGTGCAGCTCCAGACATTAATACTGGCTTGTCTAATGCCTTGAACATGGGCTGGCATATGCAAATATTGGGGGCGTACATATTAATGATCCCGACTGTTGCGTCACAGTCGGTGTCATGTTGAGATTCGCCTGTTTTTCAGTGGTGTTTTGCACAAATCAAATTTACATAAGAAGGAGGAAACAATGGTGTTTGAGACTCACTGTATGTCATTTCCATGTACTGAACTCTAATTATTTAACTATATGCCGTGGTAAATTCAATTTTCAATTCTAGGGCATCTTTAAAATCATTTTCTCTATGCAGGAAATTCTTGAACCATACTGTTATGCTCTATATTGGAAAGAAAAAAAATCATTTTGTTTCTTTTACATGGTCATTTTTAAAGGATTAGTTCACTTTAAAGTGAAAATTATGATTTATTCACCCTCAAGCCATGGGTATATATGACTTCTTTCTGAGTCTGATGAATACAATCTGAGTTATATTAATAATCACCCTGATGCTCCAAGCTTTATAATGGCAGTGCACGGAAACCACCTGTCTGAAGCTCAAGAAAGTGCATCCATCCATCATAAATGTACTCCACATGGCTCCGGGGGGTTAATAAAAGCCTTCTGAAGTGAAGTGATGCATTTGAGTAAGAAAAATATCCATATTTAACACGTTATAAGGTAAAATAGCTAGAATCTGCCAAACCGCCTTCCGTATTCAACTTACAAAGAACGTTTAATGCTTCTTGCAGTTCAAAATGCTTACGCTACGTCCTATGCCTTCCCTATTCAACTTACGAAACAAGAGTAACCAACGTGACATTGGTTATGCTTTTTTCGAGTACCATCCATCCAGGTGATGCAAAACCAGGCCACCTTCTTCCATTGCTCTGTGGTCCAGTTCTGATGCTCACGTGTCACTGTTTGCTCTTTCGGCGGTGGACAGGGGTCAGCATGGGCACCCTGACTGGTCTGTGGCTATGTAGCCCCATACACAACAAACTGTGATGCACTGTGTATTCTGACACCTTTCTATCAGAACCAGCATTAACTTCTTGAGCAATCTGAGCTAGCTCGTCTGTTGGATTGGACCACACAGGCCAGCCTTGCCCATTTTTCCTGCTTCTAACAGATCAATTTGAGGACAAAACGTTCAATTGCTGCCTAATATATCCCACCCACTAACAGGTGCCATGATGAAAGTACATAGTAAGTTAAGGCCACTTAATATAAAGTGGGACCAAGAGCGGTTTCATGTCTTTTCTTGTATTGGCTGAGGCTGGGATTTAAAAAATAATTAGTGATAAGTAAGCTGTTTTTTAGATAGAGTAATTAGTTTAGTAATCTAATTACACTGAAGATGCAATTAGTAGCTAGTAATTAATTACTTTCTTTTTAGAGTAAATTACCCAACACTGGTTACAAACCAATGTAGGATTGTGCAGGAAGTAAGACTGGAATAATTTACAGGAAGTTCAGAATCACTTCTTTATTTTGGGAAACAGTAACTCCATTTATCATGCACTTTGATCTTTGAAACTTTGCAGTTATGGTAATGGTAATTAAAAATGGTAATACAATATGACAAGATCTCAGAGTTAAACTGTGTCAGAAAAATAAAATCTTAATTATGACACATAACACTTAAACAAAACATGGTCAGGTCAAAGTGTATTAATAATTTTTGGTTCCAATTTTTTATAAATTTTACTGGTAGTCCACTGTAAAAAGATTTTTTTGGTATAATCTGTCATAGTTTACTTTATTTTGCTCTCCTCACTTACATAAATGAACTATAGTGTCCTGCACCCACTTGTAAAAATATATCAAACATATCAAAAACGTCTGAATCATTTTTGAATAATTATTATAGTCTTACATCGCTTCTTCATAAATTAGTTTTACATGTTTTAGATATTTTTTCCTAAGAACTGTTTCATGTTAACCACTTCTGACAAGTAGTTAGACAAATCACTTACAATATAATAGGGAAAAGGTCATAACGTCTCTAAAGGCTTATAAATAACATTTTATTTTATGAAGACAGCACTGAGGTCAGTCTGGCAAAGCCGAGCGTACCGAAGGCAACTGTAAATACTGGTGACATTGTTCTAATAATGGCAAGGCCTTGGGCAACCAACAACCGTGCCAGCCGAACGACAAGCTGTCTTTATCACTGGTATGAACTCCTGGGAAAATGAAATAGTCTGGAGACATTTAAGAGGGCAATAGCAAGCGCTGATCCTGAAACAGCTTGTGCACACAGAGAAAAACTCAAAAGACTGATGTCAGAATAGTATGGAAAACACAGTTCTGTATTCAGCCGGTGAATGAGCCATTCAATATGTGAAGTGACAGTGAGAGGAAGAGTAAGACAGGTTAAAAAAAAAACAAAAAAACAAGTCCATCCCCTGCAGGTTTGTGTGTGGGTGAGATTATAGTTCAGTGTCTGAATGAGGCATGACACACAAGGCTCGGCGTCCGCTGAGCATTCAGTGCATGAATGAATGCTAGATTACACAATGCATCAATTCAAAGATTAATGGCTTTTTTCATTTCTAGTAAACAGACTTCAGAATAATATTGATTTTGAGTTTGAAACTAAGTTTTATTCTGATCTTCTATCAAGTTCTCGTCTAATTTTGGTGGGTGAGAACCACAGAGGCTATCAAATGAGTCTATTGACAAATGCATTTTCAGCTAGTAATGCCTCGAGGAGCCTCTGAACATAATTTCCGAAGTGATAGATATTTTCAACGATGCATGGAGCCCTTCATCTTATTTCCTGGTCCTATCTTGGTGTGAAGGTTCTGTGCTTTTATCAGATAGTGTTTGACAGATGCGTAAAAACAGTGCATGTAACCAGGCCCTGGAAATGACACTGACAGATTAGAGAGAAACGGACCACAGAAGAAAGAAGAGAGAAAGACAAAGAGAATGATTGTGAAGAGATGAAATAATGGAAAGTGCATCAGAGTATAATATGAGAACTAGTGGAAGAGATTTTCATTCTATGAAATATTTGTAATTAGTGCTGATAACTGAGGCAATAACCCTGTAAAGCCTGACATGAAATAAGAGCCAGAGAAATCTATATAAATAGAATAATTTATTGAACATTCAGACAAAATATGATTTTTAAAAGTTTGCACAAAATTAACTGCAGTTGCTGATATTTATATGGCCAAAAAGTGAGATGAAATTCAGATAGATTGTAATGTAAATATTTATAACAGTATAACATATAAGATGCATTTTCAGCATTATCAGTTGTCACTCTATATCTGCTAATAATAATGATATTTAAATGATTAGATTTATGATCAAAGCTCTGCAGTTTTTAATGCAATGCAGTACAATGATGATAGAGAGAATAAACTTTCCTCAGAGATCATATTTGATTTTATCATGATTTTCCTAAAAAGAAAATGATGTAATGATAATCAAGTAAACTTAAGTTGCTTCAGTCCAGTAACTGTTCATCTTGAAATATTATTAATGTAAAAAGTATTCTTACTTTTATCATTAGATTTCACAGAAAAAAGAGACCTGAAGGGCGATGTTTTTACAAAGACCTATAGAAAAAGAACAATACCTGTGGCTGTGGGTAAAAATCTGCATCTGAGGCTATCACTAAATATTGAGAATACACTGTAAACCCGAATAAGTTGGGCTAACTCAAAAATCAAAACGGTAACCAGTTACATCAATTTTTTTGAGTTATGATGTTTCCATTTTAAGTAAGTAGAACTATCAAGTTTTGAGTTTATAGTACTCATGCATGTTAATTGCTCTTAACTTGAAGTACTGAGTTAATTCATACATTTTGATAGCAATTAACATAAAATATTTAGTTAATTAACTTTTTTATTTTGAGGTCTTCCAAATCAAATGAGTTATTTACTTCACTGTAAACCATAATAATAAAATTTGCACCTCGCTAACTTGTTAACAATAGCATGGTATAGCACTTACTGAATGAGTTCAACTTAAAGGTGCCCTAGAATCAGAATTTGAATTTGCATCAGCATAGTTGAATAACAAGAGTTCAGTACATGGAAAAGACATACAGTGAGTTTCAAACCCCATTGTTTCCTCCTCCTTATGTAAATCTCATTTGTTTAAAAGACTTCCGGAAAACACTTGGATCTCAACATAACACCGACTGTTACGTAACAGTCAGGATCATTAATATGTATGACCCCAATATTTGCACAATGCCAGCCCATTCGACGCATTAGACAAGGAAAGGCAGTATTAACGTCTGGATCTGTGCATAGACAAGGTAAGCAAGCAAGAACAACAGCGAAACATGACAGATGGAGCAATAATAACTGACATGATCCATGATATCATGATATTTTTAGTGATATTTGTAAATTGTCTTTCTAAATGTTTCGTTAGCATGTTGCTAATGTACTGTTAAATGTGGTTAAAGTTACCATTGTTTCTTACTGTATTCATGGAGACAAGAGCCGTTGCTATTTTCATATTTTCATTCAAACACTTGCAGTCTGTATAATTCATAAACACAACTTCATTCTTTATAAATCTCTCCAACAGTGTAGAATTAGACGTTAGCCACAGAGCATAGCCTCAAACTCACACAGAATCAAATGTGAACATCTAAATAAATACTTTACTCACATAATTCGAAGCATGCATACAGCATGCATGATGAACATCTTGTAAAGATCCATTTGAGGATTATGTTAGCTGTGTGAACTTTGTAAATCCACTGTATAGTCGAGAGCTCGTGGGGCAGAGGGAACGCATCTCTTAAAGGGGCCGTGCTGAAAAAATCAGTGCATAGTTAATGATGCCCCAAAATAGGCAGTTAAAAAAATTAAAAACAAAAAATCTATGGGGTATTTTGAGCTGAAACTTCACAGACACATTCAGGGGACACCTAGGACTTATATTACATCTTATAAAGAAAAAATCTAGGGCACCTTTAAAACATGTAACTAACCTGCTCTCAAACCAAGCCACATGTGTTACTCGTCACCATGATGGTAACTCTCCAAAAACCCACATTAACAGAAACTCTTCTACATTAGCATAACAAAACATTAATCACTACTAAATTTCCCTTATTCATTAATTTTACACACACACACACACACACCTACACACACACACACACACACAAAAACACCTTATATAACACTTAATTTTAGCATTTACTCTTTAATGTAATCAACCAGCTGGGGAAGTATGGTGATATCTATTACTTAATTTTTTTATATCTATTACTTAATTCACCTTGGGTGTCTCGCCTTAAAATATACCAGTTCTGTGAACTCAAAAGAAAAAGAAAGTTCTAAATACTCATAACAGTAAATTTAACTGAACTAATTTGTTAAATTTAAGTTTGTCCTACTCAAAACAATTAAGTTATTTTGAGCATTAGGGTTTACAGTGTAAAATAAGTGCATTCGTTAGTGCATTTAAAAGCATATGTAGGTCATAATAGTATGAATTCAGATTAATTCAACCTCCAAACTGTTCATAAATCTTTATGTTCAGATGAAAAGTCTGAACATCAATGGGGTCTTATCCCATCTTACCTTATTTGAATAATTCAGTGCCATCAGGCCTATGCTCATTGCTCACAAGCATATATGTATTCAAACAGATCATTTTCTACCTTATTTAATGCACAAGTAAATGCGCAAGTTAATGCACAAATAGGATTCTAAATTCTAATGTGTGACATCACACGCAGAACTCCTTCATATGCTACTGTGTGACGTCACGCGCAGAACTCCTTTATAATACATGTAATTCTCGCTCTTACCGTGAGTTTCTCATCTCTCCACAACAAATTCCATGAGGATTATTAAGAAGAAACGCTGCGCTGCACTACCGATCGGAGTACAGAAAGTGATGTGCTGCCTGATTCAGCTGGATCCCGCAGGCGAGTAGGACCGACTAGAAGACAACAACTTTGACCCTCACCTCAGCTTTGGTGACCAATGGGAGTACAAGAAGTGATCTGCTGTCTGATACAGGACACGTGCCCAAGAACAACCGCCTACTAGAAGACAACACATCACAACTTCACTCATCACAGAGCTGGATGAAGCACCTTTGCAATGAGTGACGCGGGATGGCTGTGTTGGATGGTGTTGGGTGATTTGTGTGTCCCTCCACACCATATATATGGGAATGACCCACGGCGTCAGGTGGAGTGACACTCGCACTCACTCTTCGCCCAAGTGAAGCACTCTTACCATAGCAAAACCCTGCTTTATATCTCTCACAGCAGTGAAGATCAATAGTGAAAGCTTCGCTCAGTGGATGACGGATGTGCTTCAGTGCAACATCTCGCGGGATTGCTGACTCGCGTTCGGGAGCTGTTGTGCTGAGAGCCAGTGTGAACCGGTTGTCTGTTTGGTGTTTGGTGCTGGTCCTCTTGGGGTTTGACCGCATAGAGGATCAGCATCAGGGGCTTCCCAGGCCACTTGGTGGAGCGGGAAGGAGGCCAACATCTGCCCGTGCTGTGATGGGTGACAAATGAGACACAACAACAACAATACATATATATGCAAATAAGCAGTGAAGCGATGCGGCCACTACCAATGGGAATAAAGTAGCTGATCCGATCTGCCTGACAGTTGGATCCTGTGCCCAAGAAGAACTGCCTACTAGAAGACAACACATCGCAACTTCACTCATCACACAGCCTGATGAAGCACATCATCGACAGGTGACGGATGGGCCTCTGTGTTCATCTTCTCGCGGGATGGCTGTGTTGGGTGATGTGTGTGTCCCTCCACACCATATGTGTCGGAATGACCCACAGTGTCAGGTGGTGTGACACTCACGCTCACTCTTCGCCCTAGTGAAGCACTCTTACCATAGCGAAACCCTGCTTTATATCTCTCACAGAAGTGAAGATCAATAGTGAAAGCTTCCCTCGGTGGGTGACGGATGTGGTTCAGTGCAACTTCTGAGATTGCTGACTCGCGTTCGGGAGCTGTAGTGCTGAGAGCCAGTGTGAACTGGTTGTCCTGTTGGTGTTTGGTGCTGGTCCTCTTGGAGGCCACTGTGCTCTTAGGAACCTTAAGTGCAGCAGAAATTTTTTGTAACCTTGGCCAGATCTGTGCCTTGCCACAATTCTGTCTCTGAGCTCTTCAGGCAGTTCCTTTGACCTCATGTTTCTCATTTGCTCTGACATGCACTGTGAGCTGTAAGGTCTTATATAGACAGGTGTGTGGCTTTCCTAATAAAGTCCAATCAGTATAATCAAACACAGCTGGACTCAAATGAAGGTGTAGAACCATTTCAAGGATGATCAGAAGAAATGGAGAGCACCTGAGTTAAATATATGAGTATCACAGCAAAGGGTCTGAATACTTAGGACCATGTGATATTTCAGTTTTTCTTTTTTAATAAATCTGCAAAAATGTCAACAATTCTGTGTTTTTAGGGAAAACAAAATCCAAACCCACATGACCCTGTGTGAAAAAGTGCTTGCTCCCTAAACCTAATAACTGGTTGGGCCACCATTAGCAGCAACAACTGCAATCAAGCATTTGAGATAACTTGCAGTGAGTCTGTTACAGCGCTGTGGAGGAATTTTGGCCCACTCATTTTTCAGAATTGTTGTAACTCAGCCACATTGGAGGGTTTTCGAGCATGAACCGCCTTTTTAAGGTGTTGCCACAGCATCTCAATAGGATTGAGGTCAGGACTTTGACTAGGCCACTCCAAAGTCATCATTTTGTTTTTCTTCAGCCATTCAGAGGTGGACTTGCTGGTGTGTTTTGGATCATTGTCCTGAGATCCCATTTTTTGGTAGACAGCAGAATTCATGGTTCCTTTTATCACAGCAAGTCTTCCAGGCCCTGAAGCAGCAAAACAGCCCCAGACCATCACACTCATGGTGGAGTCATGAACACTAACCTTAACTGAGGCAAGTGAGGCCTGCAGTTCTTTGGATGTTTTTGTGGGGTCTTTTGTGACCTCTTGGATGAGTCGTCGCTGCTCTCTTGGGGTAATTTTGGTCGGCCAGCCACTCCTGGGAAGGTTCACCACTCTTCCGTGTTTTCGCCATTTGTGGATAATGGCTCTCACTGTGGTTGGCTGGAGTCCCAAAGCTTTAGAAATGGCTTTATAACCTTTTCCAGACTGATAGAACTCAATTACTTTCTTTCTCATTTGTTCCTGAATTTCTTTGGATCTCAACATGTTGTGTAGCTTTTGAGGATCTTTTGGTCTACTGCACTTTGTCAGGCAGGTCCTATTTAGGTGATTTCTTGATTGCGAACAGGTGTGGCAGTAATCAGGCCTGGGTTTGGCTAGAGAAACAGAACTAAGGTGTGATAAACCACTGTTAAGTTATGTTTTAACAGGAGGGCAAGCACTTTTTCACACAGGGCCATGTGGGTTTGTATTTTGTTTTCCCTTCATAATAAAAACCTTCATTTAAAACTGCATGTTGTGTTTACTTGTGTTATCTTTGATTAATATTTAAATTAGTTTGATGATCTGAAACATTAAAGTGTGACAAACTTGGGTGACTTGACTTGATAGGTTAAAGCACAGCATGTTGCAGCGACAAGCATGTTGCCACTGACAACAGATAAGTAATTCACATTGCCAGTATGATTGCATACGCATTTTACTAAAAAACAACTAGATAAGCTTAAAGGAACACTCCACTTTTTTTGAAAATAGGCTCATTTTCCAACTCCCCTAGAGTTAAACAGTTGAGTTTTACCGTTTTCGATTCCATTCAGCCGATCTCCGGTTCTGGCAGTACCACTTTTAGCATAGCTTAGCATAGTTCATTGAATCTGATTAGACCGTTAGCATCGCGCTTAAAAATGACCAAAGAGTTTTGATATTTTTCCTATTTAAAACTTGACTTTTCTGTAGTTAAATCGTGTACTAAGACAGACGGAAAATAAAAAGTTGTGATTTTCTAGGCTGATATGGCTAGGAACTATACTCTCATTCAGGCGTAATAATCAAGGAACTTTGCTGCCGTTCCATGGCTTCAGCAGTGCAATAATATTACGCAGCGCCTGTGAACCCCTGCTTGCACAGGGAACGTGCCTTGCAACCATGGAGACGTTTGTGAGAGACGCTGCGTAAATGGATGGATTCGAAAACGGTAAAACTCAACTGTTTAACTCTAGGGGAGTTGGAAAATGAGCCTATTTTCAAAAAAAGTGGAGTGTTCCTTTAAGCAACAAAGTTACACAGATAGTCCTAAGCAACAAGCATGTTTATAATAACCTGATAGCTTTTAAGCAAAGAGCATAAAAATGAAGTTAGCTTAGCTATGTGGAGACATTCAGAGATGAATGGAGAGTGAAATATTGCCCGCTGTGATGTCCTTCTTCATACTGGGAATCAGCTGATGCAAGCTTGATTTTTAATTTTTTTATATGAACATGTCAAATATTTTTCTAAAAAGTATAGCTCAGTATATTTTTTGCACTGGCTCAACATGATAGAGACAAACACTCTTTATCTTAAAATTAGTTTGAAAGCACATGAGGAGATGCATTCTCTCTACTTGCATTCCATAGCCTGTTAACCGTCAGTGACCTGGTGCTGTTTATTTGGGTTTCCAATGCCATGCATTCGGGAATGCGTATGATATGTGTGGAGGGCATCTCAGCAGCTTGGTTAACAAACTCCATTTATGCTCCGAGTTTGGGTTGCTTATAACGTTCATCTGGGAACGCAATGTGCGCCATTTAATCAGATTTGTAATGTAAATCACTTATAAACCTAAGCAAACACAGGTCAATACATACGTTTATAAATATGCGAACTGTTTAAACCCTTGCTCTGAGTTTGCATGTTTTGATGTCCACATGTTCTTGTTCAAGAAATTACAGTGGCGGTAGCATTTACATCGTAAGGAAGTGGCCAAATATTAAAAATTAAGTAAACATTTGGCCAATATTAAAGTCCTTGTGAACCAGAAGTTGCAAACGAATTTTCTACAGTGTTGTGACCTATTTCCAAGTGAAACAGAATATTGAATAGAGGGCAGAGTTTTACTTTAGCGCTCCTCCTCTCCATCTCTGACTCATAGCAGACTAATGTTTGGAGGGGAGTGGTTTAATTGTTTTTTACCCAAGCTGTCAAACTGACGTCATCAGAGAAGGAACACCATTCCAGACCGGAAGTAACTTTTCAGATTTTGATTAAAGATTACCACGACAAACAATTTTTTGCACGGATTAATTGTTCACCACAAGTCTTGTAATATGCACTAACAAAGTAAATAGTGTCAATTTTGATTTCATGCTGACTTTAAGGATTTGATCTGCTGTGCAACAACAACAATTACTGGGTCGTTGGCACCCTCTGCAGGTTTTTGTTATAATACATTTTTATTACCACAAAAAAAAAATCAGATTACTCCATTAATCATCAGCTTAATCAACTTATAATTTACGAACAAAACTTGATTAGACATATGGCTTTTATTTTCTAGCAATTTTAGAGTCCAAATTGTTTTGTAAATTCTAAAAAATGTTTAGTTCAGTACATTTTTTTTACCGCAACCTTAAACTTTACACTTTGTTTTTTTGAATCGGCTTTCATTTCAGTATCTTCTATAAAAATATTAACTTTAGGTTTTGATAAATAACTTTAGGTCTGTATTCCAAAGCATTCATGAAATTTAAGGTTAGATCTATGCTCAAAAAGAAAAGGGGGGTGACAATTAACAGGTTACAGTAAAGTCAGCATGAAGTGAAAGTTTTCTTCCCTATTGTAATGTATGTCCAAGTGAAACAGCTTCTCAAACGAAAAAAAAAAAAAAAAATATAGGATGGGACTTGATTTTGTCAATGGGGAATTGATTGGATGTTAGTGCTTTGCTATTGGTGGATCTTATGTGAGTGACAGGTTGTCCCGCCCTCGCACCAGTAAACACTTCATCAGAGAAGAGAAGAGATGTCACTGCAAGAGGGAGGGAATTTTATTTTGATTAAAGAATAGGAGGTACGTGATTTTTTTTTTTTTTTTTTTTTTTAAAGATGTGTACAGATAAATACTTTTTAATAAACACTGCAGTATTCCATAAAAAAAAGAAAAAATAATTGTCAATTTTCGTGGTGACTTTAAGGACGTAAGCTTGTGGATCCGACCCTTTCGCGGAGGATAATTCCAAGTGAGCCAACACTCTCTCCGGCTGGTAGCGAGGGAATATCCATCAACAGACTGTCTGATCTTCTGGAGCTGTAGTCGTCATGAGAGTATGTAGGGCATATTTTCAGCTTGACTGGGGGGAACAGAGGCAAGGTGGCCTTATGGGAAAAATGAATGAATCCTTTATCATTTGATCTGTGCCCCAGAGACAGGGGAAGATAAAGAGAACTGTACAGATATTACCAGAGAGGGAGAGAAGAGTGGAAATAAGAGACTTTCCCAAGCAGTAACACACTAACCCATGCTGTGTTCTCTAAAATGGTTGTGTCAGATAAACAGAGATTCTAGTCTGAATGCTGCTGAAGTCTGCTACAACAGTGTCTGATTTGCATGAGACAGGCCGCGTTTATGGTGTGAGTGGAATGGCAAAGACTTTTTGAAGGTCTGAACGCACACACTCGCGCAAACATGACTTCCTCATTGATGCTGAGATGCCTGACCTATCTATCGTTCTATCTATCAAAAAACATTTTCAAAATATTTTTTTCGAAGAAGTTTGTCAAGCCAACATTCAAAGTCTATCTAGACAATTTAACTTTACTTTGAATTTCCATTTATTTTAAAACTACTTCCTTACATTCAAATTACAATCTTGTTTGTCATCGATTTAACTAAATGATTTACTAACAATTGATTCATCATACATCTGGTAAGATCTTACTATAGCCCTAAAATTGCTATGTTGCTTTATCTTGATGAATAATATTAATGCACTTAATTATTTACTTGACTGCCATACATTACATTGGTTTTACCATGGTAAATAAAGGCTGGTCCTCATTGGGTTGTGCCTAAGAGTAGTTAAAACCACTATAATGCAAAAACTCTTCATGGTTTATTTCTTTATTTCGCATTAGAAATCCAACTAAATCCCAAAGTAGCAGCCAGACAACAGCATACCGTATGTGTTTAAAGCCCTGTTTGCAAAGATGTTTTCAGGTTCTGCACTTTTGGGCTTTGGCCACAAGCTCAGGATTTGGAGCGTCCCTGGAGTGGTATTGCATTTGCATGCCAGCCATTCAAAATGCCAACACCATGACACTATTATAGTATGAAAATCAAGTGCGCCAGTATGTTCAACCCCCAAACTTTACTCTTTTGTGGCACCCTGTTTCCCAGGCAATGCCTGGCCCTGACACTAATAAGACCATATAAGAGAGCATGACCAAATACATCTTTAATTAGTCGTCTGATATGGGATGCAGTCCACAGCCTGTTATTGGACTGCGATTGGCAGCTAGTCTGAACACACTCTGTTCTTCCATTAAATAGACAAGGAACTCTGCGGTGCATCTGTCTGACCACCAGAACCATGACCGATCCTGTTTTCCTGTCTGAGGCTGGGCATTGTTGGAAACTGTGCCAGCTGACAGCTTGGTTCGGAAAAACCGGTGGCCGTACAAGGGGGGCATTGGTCCACAGTCGTTTAATTACACCCACACTGTCCATCACTGTTTGGACACAAAACCACCATCTGCGGGTTGTTCTGTATGTGTCTAAACGTGGACTGTCAATCTTATCGGCAGGGATGGAAAACTTCTCTCTCTCAGCTTGCCACATGTCTGAAACACAGCAATGAAAGTATTAATGGCATACTGGAAACACAACCTCTCTGCCAGGGGTCAGTGAACATTGTGATTGCTATTTGGATTTTGAGGCCATCAGTCTTGATGCTCAACAAGGCCAAAACCATCTTTTCAGATTTGCAAGCTTTGGGATAAGGCATTTGATGGATAGACATCATAATATAAATATTTACATTTTATGAAAGATCTTGTGCAAAGCTTTTCATGACAATGATAGACAAGGTCTTCTGGTAGTTGCTAAAACATTGCTAGGGTGTTCTGAGTGGTAGCTAGGGTCAGGGCTGTGCAAAATTCAGAACTGAAGAATTGGTTCCCTTTCAGTGAAGATGAATTTGAATTAAATTGGCTATACACCACACGAAATTGAGCTAGAAATTGGATTGGAATGACAGAAAGAGGAATATTTTGATTTGCAATTTTAAGTCTACCTGAAATTAAAGTTATTGTACATCTGATCATTTACAAAATAACACACCTCCAACTCTAAACCCCTAAGTATTTTTTAAAGGTGCCGTAGAACATCTTTTTAAAAGATGTGATATAAGTCTAAGGTGTCCCCTGAATGTGTCTGTGAAGTTTCAGCTCAAAATACCCCATAGATTTTTTTTAAATTAATTTTTTTTAACTGCCTATTTTGGGGCATCATTAAATATGAGCCGATTTAGGCCGCGGCCCCTTTAAATGCTCGTGCTCCCCGCCCACGGAGCTCGCGCTTGCCTTAAACAGTGCATAAACACAGTTCACACAGCTAATATAACCCTCAAAATGGATCTTTACAAAGTGGTCGTCATGCAGCATGTCTAATCACATTTATTTGGATGTTTACATTTGATTCTGAATGAGTTTGATAGTGCTTCGTGGCTAAAGCTAACATTACACACTGTTGGAGAGATTTATAAAGATTGAAGATGTGTTTATGCATTATACAGACTGAAAGTGTTTAAAAAAGAAAATAGTGACGGCTCTTGTCTCCGTGAATACAGTAAGAAACTATGGTAACTTTAACCACATTTAACAGTACATTAGCAACATGCTAACGAAACATTTAGAAAGACAATTCACAAATATCACTAAAAATATCATGTAATCATGGATCATGTCAGTTATTATTGATCCATCTGCCATTTTTTGCTATTGTCCTTGCTTGCTTACCTAGTGTGATGATTCCGCTGTGCACAGATCCAGATGTTAATACTGGCTGCCCTTGTCTAATGCCTTGAACATGGGCATCAGCGGTATAAGTACATTTAAGTTATATGGGTATAAGTACAATCGATTTGATAGCACGCACAAACACAGGCGGTTGAGAAAGTTTCTTCTTTGGCCAGTGTCCGCGCTATTTTCCTCCAGAAGTTATGACTGATAACAATGTCTCTGTATTCTGCTGCTGTCTATAACTATACAAAAGCTGTCCAAAATTATCCAAAATAATTTTTTTAACAAGTGACCAGCCAGCATTCAAAACTATCTCCTTACCTTAGCCTGATTCACAAAAGCTTATAATAATTTTTTCACTGGTAGGTTTCCGCGGGAAATTCGAGCATGACATTGTTCATCTTTGCATCATTACGTCAAGTCTGTTTACATAAAAACCGAGTCAAGGCTAGTAGGTATATCGTGTGAGGATGCTGCAGGTCACAGCAGCTGGAATAAGTCAACTTTTTTTCATTATTTTTTGGCGGATTGTATGGTATGACAAATGGACAATTAGGGATTAGACTGTAAATTGAAGAAATTGAAATCTATAAGTAACGCTAATACACACTAAATACATGTAGTCATGCAATGCTGATGTTAACATTAACAATTTGAGAACAAAGTATAACAATATTAATGATTTGCATGGTTTGATGTGATATAAGCTAAGCGATTGTTAGATTTAATCACCATTGGTAGCGTGATTTATTGTAATGCTTACATGTTACTTACTTATAGGCAAACATTCTCCTCAAATCACTAGATTCATCTGAGCTGAGGATCCTTGCAGATGCACACTCCACTTAAAGATGATAATTCCGCAAATAACTGCAATTGCAGTTTTCGAACAGAGATGGTGACAAAGAGGCAAAACTTACGGACTGCAGCTTTAAACCAAAGTTGTGGCTATCTGTTGTTGTTGTTGCAGTCTCTGGTATTTTGTTGTTGTTTTTCTGTCTCTTTAGTTTTTTTTTTACTGTGAAAACACAGACCAGGCCAGTGCTGCCACCTTGTGGAACAACAGATTAGGGCAAAACAAGTTCAATATGACCTGCGTGTACAAATTACACATTGTTACAAAAACTGGTTGGGGCTCGTACTATTCTGATGACGAAATTTGTGTCACACGCACTGTGTGTGTCTTGTGGACCCTCGCGTTTGCGTAAAAATCGAAGTATTGACCTTGGCCTTAAAGTTGCTGTATGTAACATTGACAGATAAAGGTTGAAATGGGTACTGCAGCCCAAATTCATAGTATTGGAGATGGTTGTTTCTTTTGCCCCTCCTCCTCAGACTCGATGCTCGAGCGGGTTGCCAGATTGAGGACACGCAACAGGAGCGAGCACAGTTGACAATGGAAGGCGAGGAGATTTACACACTGTAAGTTCATGAGTTAATTTATCCACGTTTTAATATTCTCCCATTCATAGAGATTTTTATATGGATGCCAAGGCTTTTTAGGTCGGGTAGAATCTGCGATCTCTGACCCAGTTCATTTGCTGGCTACCATGGCTGCAATATGCTGTGTTTTCTGCCAACTGGCAACCCAGGGTGTCGAATTACTATTGGGTAAATTGGCAGTAGGCAGGATCACACAGAACAAAAAAAAAACAGACGTTCCGACACCGAACACACATTTCAAAGTAGAATAACTGGCTGTTGCATTGTTTTTTGGAGAAACAAATATCTGCAAACATATTATGGTATTTTTATGCTTTAATAAAAAAGTTACATACAGCACCTTTTAAGGGCTCGTTTATACATGGCATTAACATGTGACCTGTATCCAGATGTCATTTACTCACCTTCTGGTAAGTAAATGACAGAATTTTGAAATTTTGTGATGTAGCTGATATATGCACCTTCTGTAAAAAAGAAATTGAAGATTTGTCATTTATTTTTCTCATGTAATGTTTCATCACTTTTCTGGAAAGATTTGAGTTCCTATTGTTTTTCTAAAGTTAATTTGAACTTTTATAGATTTCTTAGAATTATTAATATAAATTGTATTTCTTTTTTGAAGAGATATGAGATTTTTTAATAAATTTATTTTTTATAGATTCTTTAAATCCTCTTCTTTCTTTGCGGTTCCTGCCTTTGTGTTTCTAAAAAGATACAGTTGCAAGAAAGTTAAGAGTTTTAAGAGATCATACAAAATGCAAGTTATTTTTTATTTAGTACTGTCCTGAGTAAGATATTTCACATAAAAGATGACCCGGATTGACAACAGACCCGGAAGACAATTTAATGCTGAATAAAGTCGTAGTTTTTGTTATTTTTGGACCAAAATGTATTTTTGATGCTTCAAAAACTTCTAACTAACCCACTGATGTCACATGGACTACTTTGATGATGTTTTTATTACCTTTCTGGACATGGACAGTCTACCGTACATACATTTTCAATGGAGGGACAGAAAGCTCTCCGACTAAATCTAAAATACCTTAAACTGTGTTTGTCACGGGAAATAAAGATAGATGCAAATGCAAGTCAAAATATCTCATTTGAGCTTCACGCCAGAAAGTCAGGAACAAACACATAAACAGCAGGGGGCGCGACACAGGTACTTCGGTGGGCCGTGGTGAGGTGATCGTGGTGAAGTCCGTGGGAGTGTGAGTAGAAGTGAAGAATTCAACGATGAAACAATAATCCAGAATGAAGAAACGAAGAACCAACTTCAAACGGAAGCACACACGAGGAAAACAGGGGAACAGAACAGGGAACTCCAACAACGAGCTGACAAACACGAGACGAAAGACAAGGCAATAAATAGGCAGTCCTGGATTGAAAACAGCTGCCGCTGATCAAACAATCAGCGGCGATGCCCACATGAAACAATTAACGTGACTGCACAACATAAACAGACCACAGACAGAGACTGCGGATCTTCAACCGTGACAGTACCCCCCCTCCTAGGAACGCCTCTCGGCGTTCCCAGGAGCACCTACCTGCCTATTGTAATCATCGATAAGGGAGTGATCCAGGATGTCCCTAGCAGGAACCCAACTTCTCTCCTTCGGACCGTAACCTTCCCAGTCCACCAAGTACTGGAAACCGCGTCCCCTCCTTCTCGAGTCCAGAATGCGATTAACCGAATAAGTGGGTTCCCCATCTACGAGACGCGGCGGTGGAGGAACCAGGGTAGGCGAATTAATGTGTGAATGAAACACAGGTTTAATTTTAGAAACATGGAAGGCGGGATGAATTCTCCTGTACGCTGGAGGAAGTTTGAGTTGGACTGCCACCGGACTAATGATCTTGGTGACAGGAAACGGGCCAAGGAATTTGGGAGCAAGCTTATTGGAGACGGAACGGAGAGGAATGTTCTTAGTAGAAAGCCACACTTTTTGACCCACAACGTATACGGGAGGCTTCGACCGGCTGCGATCAGTCTTAGCCTTGGTGCGCACCCCTACTTGGAGAAGAGTCTCTCGTCCAAGTGCGGTGACACCTCTGGATGAAGACGTGAGCGGAGGGGACCGCGACTTCGGATTCCAGACTGGGAAAGATAGGTGGCTGGTAACCTAAACTACATTCAAACGGTGAGAGGCCCCGTGGAAGACACTGGTAACGAATTATGTGCGTACTCAGTCATAGAGAGTTGCTGGCTCCAGGAGGAAGGATTCTTGGAAACCAAACATCGCAACATTCTTTCCAAATCTTGGTTGGCTCTCTCGGTTTGACCATTGGACTGGGGATGGAACCCAGAAGAAACTGAAGAAACAGTCACCCCCAGCAACTTACAAAACTCTTGCCAAAATTTGGACACAAATTGGGGCCCCCTGTCGGAGACCAAATCCATCGGGAGGCCATGTAACCGAAAGACGTGATCTACGACAGTTACCGCTGTCTCCTTAGCAGAGGGTACTTTAGGCAAAGGGATGAAATGAGCCACCTTCGAGAACCGGTCCACTACGGTCAAAACAACCCTGTTCCCCTGGGAGGGTGGGAGGGCGGTGACAAAATCTAGCGCAATGTGGGACCAGGGTCTCGAAGGGACAGACAGCGGTTGGAGCAACCCATCTGGGGGACGATTGGAAGTCTTACCAGTGGCACAAATCGCGCAAGCCAAAACAAAACTGCGAATGTCACGAGCCATGGCAGGCCACCAGAATCGTTGCTTGACCAAAAAACTGGTGCGATTAACCCCTGGATGACAGGCTACATTGGAACAATGCTCCCACTTGATAACACTGGACCTTAACCTCTCCGGCACAAATAAACGATTCGGTGGGCATCCGGGCGGAGGCGTTACCCCTTCTAAGGCCGACTTGACCTTCGATTCGACCTCCCATGTCAGAGTGGAGACCACTAATGTCTCAGGAAGAATTCACTCGGGAGTAGACGGGCGTTCGGAAGGATCAAAAATATGAGAAAGATTTGGGTTTCATGTTTTTAGAACCCGGGCGGTACGAGAGAGAAATATCAAAACGTCCGAAAAAAAGTGCCCACCGAGCCTGCCTGGAGTTTAGTCTTTTAGCCGTTCTAATATACTCTAGGTTCTTATGGTCAGTCCAAACGCACTTGAAGCCGCGACCGCGCAGAAAAAATAATTGCCGCGCAGAGAAATCATGTGTGGGGAAATCCTTTTGATAGTAGTAGTTTAAATTAGAAAAAATTGCAGTGCTCTGGAAAACCGCTATAGAGTTATTGTCGCTATAGAGTCAGAAGCGGTGAATGCGGTTTACAGGTTTCATAGAAAAAGAGAACGATTGAGCGTGTGAGCTGGCTGACCCTGAGCCACATCAGTCACGGTAAGAGTTCTGTAATATTTGCGGATTAAATACCTCAATACGAGAGGCAACGCAAAACGAAAAGAAATGTGAAATAAAACGTCATGTTTTAATGAAAAGTGGAAATAATGGATGATGGGCACAGAATGCTAACAAAACTCTGAGACATTTACAATCACACACCCACCACAGGTGTAGCTTGCAAACTCAATACATCAGTGATATACCTCAGTTTAAATAGATTTTGTGTGTGGTGGTGGTGTGGGTTTCAGGGATGTTTAGATAGCTAAATATTAAGAAAAGTGAACATGTTAACTCATTTATAGTTATCAGATCTGTTTAAATGCTTCAGTTTGTTTTCACTTTATAATATATTAAAACAAATTGAAGCATTTAAACTGATATAATACTGTATATCAGTTTAAATACTTAATTATATTTTATTATATTATAATGTAAGCCTAATAAAAAAAATGGATCTCACAAGGGGATTGTTTAGGGCTCCTTGCCACAAAAATCTTAAAACCTCCTGGTATATAAAATCTGGGAAATAAACCATCAAAATTACATGTTTATTGCTTGTTAAACACTGTTGCTAATAATTGACTGTACAAAAACACATTATGGTTGTTCCAAGCCATCATTGTAACTGCTCATATTATATTATAATAAAGAATTGAACTGTCCTGCAGGAGGACAGAAATGATTTTTTAAATAGAATTTCTTGATAAAGACTGGTACAGTTAACACAGCAATGTGAAAAAACCTCAAGTAACCTAAAATGTGCTTAATTTGGTGACTGAACTGCTTGTTTTCAAACATATTTAATATATCACTAAGTTACATCAAGGGTCAAATAAAATAGAAACAGCACATTAAAGTTAAAGGTTACAGTTGCATGATAAAACCATTTGTGTGTGTGTGTGTGTGTGTGTGTGTGTGTGTGTGTGTGTGTGTGTGTGTGTGTGTGTGTGTGTGTGTGTGTGTGTGTGTGTGTGTGTGTGTGTGTGTGTGTGTTTACATTCATTGTACAGGTCTGATATAAAGTATGTTATTGCTCAGGTGGCCAAAATGTGCGCTCAGAGAAAA
Source organism: Chanodichthys erythropterus (assembly GCF_024489055.1). Lineage (NCBI taxonomy): Eukaryota > Metazoa > Chordata > Actinopteri > Cypriniformes > Xenocyprididae > Chanodichthys > Chanodichthys erythropterus. The sequence continues at coordinate 12,545,774 of NC_090240.1, forward strand.
GTTTTGCTCAGCGAGAAAAAAAATTAGAGGGAACATTGGCCTTAACTTTGTCAGGATCCATGCGAATTCCCTCAGACGAGACGATGTACCCTAGGAAGGAAACAGACTGTGCATGGACAGTCTACCGTACATACATTTTCAATGGAGGGACAGAAAGCTCTCCGACTAAATCTAAAATACCTTAAACTGTGTTTGTCACGGGAAATAAAGATAGATGCAAATGCAAGTCAAAATATCTCATTTGAGCTTCACGCCAGAAAGTCAGGAACAAACACATAAACAGCAGGGGGCGCGACACAGGTACTTCGGTGGGCCGTGGTGAGGTGATCGTGGTGAAGTCCGTGGGAGTGTGAGTAGAAGTGAAGAATTCAACGATGAAACAATAATCCAGAATGAAGAAACGAAGAACCAACTTCAAACGGAAGCACACACGAGGAAAACAGGGGAACAGAACAGGGAACTCCAACAACGAGCTGACAAACACGAGACGAAAGACAAGGCAATAAATAGGCAGTCCTGGATTGAAAACAGCTGCCGCTGATCAAACAATCAGCGGCGATGCCCACATGAAACAATTAACGTGACTGCACAACATAAACAGACCACAGACAGAGACTGCGGATCTTCAACCGTGACAGTACCCCCCCTCCTAGGAACGCCTCTCGGCGTTCCCAGGAGCACCTACCTGCCTATTGTAATCATCGATAAGGGAGTGATCCAGGATGTCCCTAGCAGGAACCCAACTTCTCTCCTTCGGACCGTAACCTTCCCAGTCCACCAAGTACTGGAAACCGCGTCCCCTCCTTCTCGAGTCCAGAATGCGATTAACCGAATAAGTGGGTTCCCCATCTACGAGACGCGGCGGTGGAGGAACCAGGGTAGGCGAATTAATGTGTGAATGAAACACAGGTTTAATTTTAGAAACATGGAAGGCGGGATGAATTCTCCTGTACGCTGGAGGAAGTTTGAGTTGGACTGCCACCGGACTAATGATCTTGGTGACAGGAAACGGGCCAAGGAATTTGGGAGCAAGCTTATTGGAGACGGAACGGAGAGGAATGTTCTTAGTAGAAAGCCACACTTTTTGACCCACAACGTATACGGGAGGCTTCGACCGGCTGCGATCAGTCTTAGCCTTGGTGCGCACCCCTACTTGGAGAAGAGTCTCTCGTCCAAGTGCGGTGACACCTCTGGATGAAGACGTGAGCGGAGGGGACCGCGACTTCGGATTCCAGACTGGGAAAGATAGGTGGCTGGTAACCTAAACTACATTCAAACGGTGAGAGGCCCCGTGGAAGACACTGGTAACGAATTATGTGCGTACTCAGTCATAGAGAGTTGCTGGCTCCAGGAGGAAGGATTCTTGGAAACCAAACATCGCAACATTCTTTCCAAATCTTGGTTGGCTCTCTCGGTTTGACCATTGGACTGGGGATGGAACCCAGAAGAAACTGAAGAAACAGTCACCCCCAGCAACTTACAAAACTCTTGCCAAAATTTGGACACAAATTGGGGCCCCCTGTCGGAGACCAAATCCATCGGGAGGCCATGTAACCGAAAGACGTGATCTACGACAGTTACCGCTGTCTCCTTAGCAGAGGGTACTTTAGGCAAAGGGATGAAATGAGCCACCTTCGAGAACCGGTCCACTACGGTCAAAACAACCCTGTTCCCCTGGGAGGGTGGGAGGGCGGTGACAAAATCTAGCGCAATGTGGGACCAGGGTCTCGAAGGGACAGACAGCGGTTGGAGCAACCCATCTGGGGGACGATTGGAAGTCTTACCAGTGGCACAAATCGCGCAAGCCAAAACAAAACTGCGAATGTCACGAGCCATGGCAGGCCACCAGAATCGTTGCTTGACCAAAAAACTGGTGCGATTAACCCCTGGATGACAGGCTACATTGGAACAATGCTCCCACTTGATAACACTGGACCTTAACCTCTCCGGCACAAATAAACGATTCGGTGGGCATCCGGGCGGAGGCGTTACCCCTTCTAAGGCCGACTTGACCTTCGATTCGACCTCCCATGTCAGAGTGGAGACCACTAATGTCTCAGGAAGAATTCACTCGGGAGTAGACGGGCGTTCGGAAGGATCAAAAATATGAGAAAGATTTGGGTTTCATGTTTTTAGAACCCGGGCGGTACGAGAGAGAAATATCAAAACGTCCGAAAAAAAGTGCCCACCGAGCCTGCCTGGAGTTTAGTCTTTTAGCCGTTCTAATATACTCTAGGTTCTTATGGTCAGTCCAAACGCACTTGAAGCCGCGACCGCGCAGAAAAAATAATTGCCGCGCAGAGAAATCATGTGTGGGGAAATCCTTTTGATAGTAGTAGTTTAAATTAGAAAAAATTGCAGTGCTCTGGAAAACCGCTATAGAGTTATTGTCGCTATAGAGTCAGAAGCGGTGAATGCGGTTTACAGGTTTCATAGAAAAAGAGAACGATTGAGCGTGTGAGCTGGCTGACCCTGAGCCACATCAGTCACGGTAAGAGTTCTGTAATATTTGCGGATTAAATACCTCAATACGAGAGGCAACGCAAAACGAAAAGAAATGTGAAATAAAACGTCATGTTTTAATGAAAAGTGGAAATAATGGATGATGGGCACAGAATGCTAACAAAACTCTGAGACATTTACAATCACACACCCACCACAGGTGTAGCTTGCAAACTCAATACATCAGTGATATACCTCAGTTTAAATAGATTTTGTGTGTGGTGGTGGTGTGGGTTTCAGGGATGTTTAGATAGCTAAATATTAAGAAAAGTGAACATGTTAACTCATTTATAGTTATCAGATCTGTTTAAATGCTTCAGTTTGTTTTCACTTTATAATATATTAAAACAAATTGAAGCATTTAAACTGATATAATACTGTATATCAGTTTAAATACTTAATTATATTTTATTATATTATAATGTAAGCCTAATAAAAAAAATGGATCTCACAAGGGGATTGTTTAGGGCTCCTTGCCACAAAAATCTTAAAACCTCCTGGTATATAAAATCTGGGAAATAAACCATCAAAATTACATGTTTATTGCTTGTTAAACACTGTTGCTAATAATTGACTGTACAAAAACACATTATGGTTGTTCCAAGCCATCATTGTAACTGCTCATATTATATTATAATAAAGAATTGAACTGTCCTGCAGGAGGACAGAAATGATTTTTTAAATAGAATTTCTTGATAAAGACTGGTACAGTTAACACAGCAATGTGAAAAAACCTCAAGTAACCTAAAATGTGCTTAATTTGGTGACTGAACTGCTTGTTTTCAAACATATTTAATATATCACTAAGTTACATCAAGGGTCAAATAAAATAGAAACAGCACATTAAAGTTAAAGGTTACAGTTGCATGATAAAACCATTTGTGTGTGTGTGTGTGTGTGTGTGTGTGTGTGTGTGTGTGTGTGTGTGTGTGTGTGTGTGTGTGTGTGTGTGTGTGTGTGTGTGTGTGTGTGTGTGTGTGTGTGTGTGTGTTTACATTCATTGTACAGGTCTGATATAAAGTATGTTATTGCTCAGGTGGCCAAAATGTGCGCTCAGAGAAAAGTTTTGCTCAGCGAGAAAAAAAATTAGAGGGAACATTGGCCTTAACTTTGTCAGGATCCATGCGAATTCCCTCAGACGAGACGATGTACCCTAGGAAGGAAACAGACTGTGCATTGACAAAAAGCCCATTCTCTAGCAGCCGCTGAAGCACTCGTCTGACGTGTTGAACATGTTCCTGGAGAGACGAGGAGAAAATCAATGTTGTCCAGGTAGACATATATGAACTGGTCAACCATGTCTCTCAACACATCATTGACGAGTGCCTGGAAGACCGCCAGGGAGTTGGAAAGCCCGAAGGGCATGACCAAGTTTTCAAAGTGCCCCCTAGGGGTGTTAAAAGCGGTCTTCCATTCATCCCCCTCCCTGATGCGGACCAAATGATAAGCGTTCCTTAAATCCAATTTCATGAAAATGGATGCTCCTTGCAACCTCTGGAAGGCTGAAGACATCAACGGCAAAGGATATGTATTCTTTACCGTGATGTTATTCAACCCCTGGTAACCAATGCAAGGTCGCAAAGAACCAGCCTTCTTTCCAATCAAAAAGAACCCCGCCCCCGCCGGAGAAGAGGAAGGGCGAATGAACTTAGCTGCTAGAGAATCAGAAATATATTTCTCCATGGCCTCCCTCTCGGGAATGGATAGAGAGTACAACTTGCCTTTAGGCGGAGACTTACCGGGAACTAAATCTATAGCACAGTCATAGGGACGATGCGGAGGAAGATAAGCAGCCCGGGACTTACTGAACACTTCCTTTAGGTCCAGGTACTCCGCGGTCCTGTTTGACAGATCCGCAGCCTTTTCCTGTAACACAGAAGCAGACACAGAAGAACAAGCAGACACAAGACAAGACTTATGACACTGAGTGCTCCATTCCAGGATGGTGTGCTGCCACCAGTCCACCTTGGGGTTGTGTTGTGTAAGCCAGGGGTGTCCGTGAACAATGGGGGCCAGGGGTGAATCCATGAGGAGGAATTGAATAGACTCAGTGTGGTTGCCGGAAGTGATGAGGGTGACGAATGTAGTGGTGAGTGTTATGTTGGGTAGGTCTTGGCCATTGAGAGCGTTGACAGAGATCTGCTTGGTGAGAGGAATGATGGGTAATTGAAACTGTTGTGCAAACTGTGTGTCCATGAAATTACCCTCAGCTCCTGAATCCAGCAGAGCGTGACAGGTGAGCGTGTGGGTGGCCCACCTTAGTCTAACCGGAAGGAGAGTGGATGGTGAGGACTTCTCAGCGGAGATCCCACCCGATAGTAGCCTCAACGTTACTACCGAGCTCGATCTTTTTAACGGGGCATGAGTTCAGGAAATGACCAGCCCCTCCACAGTAGATGCATAGTCCTTGGGATCTCCGCCGCTCTCTCTCCTCCCGGGAAAGCCGAGCTCTCCCCACCTGCATGGGTTCAGGATCGAAAGAGGGGCCGACCGTGTCTCTAAAGTTGACTCCACGAGCCTCTGCGCCCCAGGATGCGAAGTTGGACCGAGGAAGATTCTCCAGACGGTTGATACGGGTATCCACCCGCAGGGCAAGATCGATCAGACTCTAGATCTCTCTTTGAACACGGTCGGCCAACCCATGCAGGAAGACGTCCCACTGCGCCTCCTCGTTCCAGTTGCACTTCGCCGCCAGTGTTCAGAATTCAATGGAATAATCCGCCACCATGCGATCTCCTTGCTTGAGTCCCGTCAGTCGTCGGGCTGCGTCTTTACCTGTGACCGCACGGTCAAACACTCTTCATTTCGGCGGCGAGTGTCTGGAACGAGGAACAGCATGGATCTTGATTCTCCCACACCGCCGTTCCCCACAAAGCCGCCTGCCCGATGAGTAAGGTCAACACCAACGCCACCTTGGACTCCTCCCTTTCGAAGGTGCGTGGCTGGAGAGAAAAATACAGTGAACACTTGTTCAGAAAGGCTCTGCAAAAACTCAGCTCACCGGCATAGGTCTGAGGTGTAGGTAGACGTGGTTCCGGTTGATCTCCTTGTGTGGGTTGTGGGGGGGGGGGAACGGGTGGTGTGGGCGGCGCAGCGGGATTGCGAAGTTGTTGTAGCTGTTGGGAGAGCTCGGACACCTGTGTCACCAACGCCTGCACGGCGCGTCCGGTAGAGGAAATGCTCTCCTGCTGTTGATCCATCCGTGCAATGCGGTGGTTGATGAACTCCGTTAATGCTGCTGAACTTGCTGCATCCATGTTGTTGGTCAGATCGTTCTGTCACGGGAAATAAAGATAGATGCAAGTGCAAGTCAAAATATCTCATTTATTGAGCTTCACGCCAGAAAGTCAGGAACAAACACATAAACAGCAGGAGAGCGGCGACACAGGGACTTCGGTGGGCCGTGGTGAGATGATCGTGGGGAAGTCCATGGGAGTGTGAGTAGAAGTGAAGAATCCTACGATGAAACAATAATCCAGAACGAAGACATGAAGAACCAACTTCAAACGGAAGCACACACGAGGAAAACAGGGGAACAGAACAGGGAACTCCAACAACGATCTGACAAACACGAGACGAAAGACAAGGCAATAAATAGGCAGTCCTGGATTGAAAACAGCTGCCGCTGAAACGCCCACATGAAACAATTAACGTGACAGCACAACATAAACACAGACCACAGACAGAGACTGCGGATCTTCAACCGTGACAGTGTTCTGAAGATGAACGGAGGTCTTACGGGTTTGGAACGACATGAGGGTGAGTCATTAATGACATCATTTTCATTTTTGGGTGAACTAACCCTTTAAGAGTCGGGGGGTGAAAAATTTTAAACAGAATGAAGATGTTCAAATTTTTCTTATTTTGCTTGAATATCATTTTTTTTTTTTTCATTTAGCACTGCCCTTCGGAAGCAACAGAAGATACTTGCATGTTTCCCGGAAGACAAATTAAATACAATTTACAATTTTACAATACAATTTTCACCCCCCATCTATTAATGCATCATGTTTTTTTCTGGAGCATCAGTGAATGTTTAAACCTTTTTTAATAGTTGTGTTTGAGTCCCTCAATTGTCAGTGTGAAAAGATGGATCTCAAAATCATTCAGTCACTGCTGGAAAGGGTTCAAATATGCAAAAATGCTTGAAAACTGATGAATCTGCAGGAGCTGAAGGATTTTTCTGAAGAACAGAGCTCAGTTTAACTGCTCAGAACAAACAAGAGACTCATGAACAACCATCACAAAAAGATCATCCAGGTAACCAGACACAGTATTGAGATGGTTCACATACTTATGAATGGGGTTATTTTAATAAATTCACCTTTTTTTTTTTTTGTCTTGTGCATTATATGTAAACATCTTTTATGTAAAATATCTTACTCAGGACAGTACTAAATAAAAAATAACATGCATTTTGTATTATCTCCCTTATTTTGTTAAAATTATTAACATTTTCCCAGATTCTGCAAGTGGTTCACATTCTTTTTCTTGCAACTGTATTTAAATGTATATTTAACGGTCAATGTCAATTAATTTTTTTCTCTTCCATATGTTCAGATGACTTTGGACGTATTGTTGATACATTCTGTGTAATGTATGCAAAGTTGCATTCATTCATCTCTAAATTGTTTGCAATAAAAATAAAAATAAAAAATGATGACAGAATTTAAACTTTTGAGTGAATCATCCCATTAATAACTTTAAAGTCACAAACATTAATGCTTAGATAATTTGTTAATGTATAATCGAATATAGCTAGACAGACAGACAAGTCACATGGTTTTAGGTATGAGTCACACCTATAGCACAAACCAGACATTTGAAGAGCAATTAATGTGTAGAGTTTAATATTTAGAGTTAGTGGTTTCTTCAAAACAATAGGCTAATCTTAAAGTACAAGCAATTTTAATAGCAATGTTTTCTTGGCAAACACACTAACAACTGAACTGCACAATTAAACACATTTCAAAAGCTTGCTTTTGCTAAAATTCAACAAAGACACTCTTTAAACTTTCATGTTAATCTGTGCAACATCAGTACAGTAACATCAGTATTGTGAAGTGAACAGAAGCTGTAGCTGTGCTTTAGCGTTGCATGTTTGCCCTACAGAGACTCTCCCCCACACCTCTTTAAACTTCAGAAACCCACCTCACCAAACACCTTCTCATCTCCTCATACTGTGAAGGCAATCAGTGTTAATTATGACAGAACCTGAATACAGCTAATTTAAGCAGACATCTTCTCTAACATGTGGTACAGTGGCATCTCTTGGGCACCGTTCTGTTGATCGTCAAAAAAACAGGAGGGACACGCAGGAAGATTTCTTTGTAGAACGGGCCACTGAAGACCTCTCTGATGCGCTGATGTTCTTGACTACACGCTCTCCTCAGATACTCCCTCCTCCACAGCGTCACGACAAGCGAGTGTTGCCCTGAGGCGTGACGGCAGCACTTAACAGGCTTTTTCTTCCTTTTCTAAAGAACAGATACGGCACTTATCCTAGTGAAACTGCAAGAAATGGGGAGTCATAGTGCAAAAGTGTGTGTTGTGACCCAGAAGAAAGTCATGCTGTGGACAAGTTGTAAAGCTTTAAGTGGAGTCAGCACTTCTCATTGTCTTAAACTGTTTAAGTAACTTGTTTTTCTTTGTTTTACTTAAACCTAATCCATAAATGAAAATATGACATAAAAAATACAGTGGATGTATTAAAGGTGCCCTAGAACCAGTTTTAACAAGATGTAATATAAGTCTAAGGTGTCCTCTGAACGTGTCTGTTAAGTTTCAGCTCAAAATACCCCATAGATTTTTTTTTTTAATAAATTTTTTTTAACTGCCTATTTTGAGCCATAATTATATATGCACCGATTCAGTGTGCGGCCCCTTTAAATCTTGCGCTCCCCCGCCCCTGAGCTCTCGACTGCCTTAACCAGCATAAACAAAGTTCACACAAAATGGATCTTTACAAAGTGTTCGTCATTCATGCTGCATGCATGCATAGATTCCTGTGAGTATAGTATTTATTTGGATGTTTACATTTGATTCTGAATGAGTTTGAGGCTGTGCTCCGTGGCTAATGGGCTAAAGCTAACATTACACACTGTTGGAGAGATTTATAAAGAATGAAGTTGTGTTTATAAATTATACAGACTGCAAGTGTTTAATAATGAAAATAGCGACAGCTCTTGTCTCCATGAATACAGTAATAAACGATGGTAACTTTAACCACATTTAACAGTACATTAGCAACATGCTAACAAAACATTTAGAAAGAGAATTTACAATATCATGTAATCATGGATCATGTCAATTATTATTGCTCCATCTGCCATTTTTCCCTATTGCCTTTGCTTGCTTACCTAGTCTGATAATTCAGCTGTGCACAGATCCAGACGTTTTGCCCTTTGTCTAATGACTTGAACATAAGCTGGCATATGCAAATATTGGGGGCGTACATATTAAGGATCCCGACTGTTACGTTACAGTCTGCTATATTGAGATTCGCCTGTTCTTCTGAGGTCTTTTAAACAAATGAGATTTTTATAAGAAGGAGGAAACAATGGAGTTTGAGACTCACTGTATGTCATTTCCATGTACTGAACTCTTGTTATTCATCTATGCCAAGGTAAATTAAATTTTTCATTCGATGGCACCTTTAACGTATTTATTTGAAATAAATAATATGATGATAATTTATATAAAAATGTGTACTGTGTACAGAGTTTGAATAAAAACATAAAATGTTTTTTTAATGAAATGGTTAGTTGAAGTATACAAAGATATACTATAGATTGACTCAAAGATCAACTACAAAATTACATTGGTATTCAGTGACAGGCATTAAGGTGGTTTAGATCATACCTATCAGACCATCACCATTTTGTTCTTTTAAATGGGGAAAAATCTAGGATAACGTCAGGGTGCTATACAGATCTGTGTTAGGCCCTCTGCTGTTTTCAATATATACAGTATGCTGCCTTTTCACAACATTACATGAAATTAATTTCCACTGTTATGCTGATGATACTGCAGTTATATATTTCAACACGACCAAATGAAACATTTCAATTATCCAAGTTGGCACAGTGTGTTAAAGATATAAAATATTGGATGACCTGTAATTTTCTTCTATTAAATTCAGATAAGACTGAGGTATTACTTATTGGACCAAAAGCCTATATATGTCACAGTTCCCGTGTTCCCCGGACTCCATTTCCCACAGTCCTCCTGTTCTCCACACCTGCACTCACTTTCCTCGTCATCTCCCCATCATCACTTATCGTCATCACCTGGACTTCCTCGTTTGCACTCCCTTTATATATGGACTCACTCCCTTCACTCCTTGTCTGTTCTAAATGTTATTTGATGTGTTGGATGTTGTTTCTAGCTCCTTTATGTTAATAAATACCCATTTACTGTGGAAGTCCGTGAACGCCTCATCTCTACAACACCAGCACGTAACAGAAGAACAGACCTTAACCGTTGGACTTCCACAATTCTAAGGATGGGTATTTTCCTTGTTCCCGTACCCCCGAAGCCTCTCAATGCAGAGGAAAGACTTTGCCGTTTGCGACAGGGTGGCGGGCCGTTGGAGAGGTATGTGGAGGAGTTTTTGGAGGTTTCTTATTTGGTGAGCTGGTCTGATGCTTGCCTTAATGCTGTTTTTCTGATGGGACTGGACAAGGAAGTTATTCGTTATAACGAACCAGCCTGTAATTTCTCCTTAGTCGATTCTCTAAATTTAATTCTCTTTTTAAATGGTTCTAATTTTGAAGTGGATAAAATTCAAAAGAACCAGAGTCCTTGTCCAGCCCCATCAGCAGCTTATCGGGCATCACCAGCTCACCTCACCCCAGAACCCTGCACATACCGCTTCAACGGTCCTGCCCACTCCTGGCCGCCAGCCTCCGCCGCCGAGCCCTCCGCTCCAGCCTCCGCCGCCGAGCCCTCCGCTCCAGCCTCCGCCGCCGAGCCCTCCGCTCCAGCCTCCGCCGCCGAGCCCTCCGCTCCAGCCTCCGCCGCCGAGCCCTCCGCTCCAGCCTCCGCCGCCGAGCCCTCCGCTCCAGCCTCCGCCGCCGAGCCCTCCGCTCCAGCCTCCGCCGCCGAGCCCTCCGCTCCAGCCTCCGCCGCCGAGCCCTCCGCTCCAGCCTCCGCCGCCGAGCCCTCCGCTCCAGCCTCCGCCGCCGAGCCCTCCGCTCCAGCCTCCGCCGCCGAGCCCTCCGCTCCAGCCTCCGCCGCCGAGCCCTCCGCTCCAGCCTCCGCCTGACCCGCCGTGGCTGCCCACTGCTCCTGACCCGCCGTGGCTCATGGATCCGCCCTGGAGACCTCCACTCCTACCCATGCCTCTCCCTGCACCGGCATGAGGTCTCCAGGGTGCCCACCCCCCCTCCCCGGTGTTCCATCTACGGCGCGAGGTCGTGCCTACCGGGAGGGGGAGGTACTGTCACAGTTCCCGTGTTCCCCGGACTCCATTTCCCACAGTCCTCCTGTTCTCCACACCTGCACTCACTTCCCTCGTCATCTCCCCATCATCACTTATCGTCATCACCTGGACTTCCTCGTTTGCACTCCCTTTTATATATGGACTCACTCCCTTCACTCCTTGTCTGTTCTAAATGTTATTTGATGTGTTGGATGTTGTTTCTAGCTCCTTTATGTTACTAAATACCCATTTACTGTGGAAGTCCGTGAACGCCTCATCTCTACAACACCAGCACGTAACAATATACACAGAATCTCAGAATACAATTTGCACTTAGAAGGATGTACTGTTACTTCATCCTCTACAGTTAAAGACCTGGGTATTTCATATGTTACAAAAACAGCCAGAAACATTACTTTCAAGTTCCAGAAAGGTACTAAAGACATTGTTAAAATGTTCAACGTGACTGCAGTGGTTCAACCTTCATTTTATGAATTGACGAGAATATTTTATTCAACAATATCTTCTCTTCTATGTTATTCTCATATGCTGTTTATGTCCAGCGCTTCCAGGTTCTACGTCAGAACACAGACTCATTATTGGCCGGCTCCTGTGTCAGCATCACATGCATGCGTTGTGTTGCTCACGTGAATAGCTTCTGCCAATACTGAGCCGGCACTCAGACATAGGACCTGAAATAGCTGGATGTAAAAAGCATAGAAGAATATTCAGTTTTGTTGAATAAAGTCGTTATTTTTGTTTAGCTTTTGCGTGCAAAAAGTATTCTTGGTGCTTAATAACATTAACCCTTAAATGCATGAATGTTTCGCCAATCATTCTTACATATTCGGGTCTTTATCGACCCGGATCTATATCTAACACAGACGGATGTCTACCTGTTGTGATAATATAAAACTCCCCTGATATTAGTGGAACAATTACAGAAGAATAAAATAAAGCATACTTTGTTACCTTTTAGAGCCTGGAAGGGTCCATTTTGAGCAGATATTTTATGCCATCATCACTGTCCTCATCATTTAGTAAATCGGGGGAACGAATGAGTGCACATGATTTACTTTTTTTTCCAGCATGTCATGTCCGGGGCTCCATACATTTCCCAGTACATTCAATAAATGATATTTTTGAGAATATGTTTGAGATCGCGAATATGAGCCCATTCGTAATCTCAAACATATTCTCAAAACTATCATTTTCAACATCTTCATAATTAATATTTTGATTGCTGACAGCTTCACCAGATCCATCATTAAGTGACAGTCATATTTGATTGCGTTCAGTACTTCGCTGAGCCATTTCAAGTTTTGCCTATTCTTTCGTTTTCTGTCTGAATGGAATGTCACTTCATCATTGTGTATCAGACATTGCCACCTTGTGGAATAAAGGTGAATTGCACTTATTCCATCATCAAAGATTAAATTATTGTTGTGCAAAAAATATATATATGTACACTGATACATACCTCGGGTCTTTAGCGACCCTATACAATTTTTTACAAAAAATGAATAGGAAAATAGGCATTCTTTTATAATTGTATGATTTTTTTCTTGTTATATTCTTTATAATGAATTTATTGAAGAATACTAAGAAGGTTGATGTCTAACTTTGAAAAATGAATGAGGAGGAGGGTAGTGAATGATGTCCTGCATGGGTCGATAAAGACCCAAGGTATGCATTTAAGGGTTAAGGTTGAACCACTGCAGTTGCGTTGACTGTTTTAACAATGACTTTAGTACCTTTCTAGAACTTGAAAGTTTAGCTCCTGTCTATTTAACCAATCTTCTATCACCCTACAATCCATCACACTCTTTAAGATCACAAAACAGGTCACTCTAAATTGTAATGTTGACATGCATATGCATATGTAATGACATGCAAACAATATGTATTGTGAAAAGTGCTATACAAATAAATGTGAATTGAATTGAATTGAATAATTACATTTATTTTGTGTTCCAAAGAAAGAAAGAAAGTCAAGCATGTTTAAGAATGTCATGAAGATTATGAAAGATAACAGAATTTTCATTTTTGAGTGAACGATCAGTCACAAATATATAATACTTAACTGTCATTTGTTAATGTATAATTTGTCTGGATAGATAGATAGATAGATAGATAGATAGATAGATAGATAGATAGATAGATAGATAGATAGATAGATAGATAGATAGATAGATAGATAGATAGATAGATAGATAGATAGACAGACAGACAGACAGACAGACAGACAAGTAACTTGTAAGTTTTGCCTCTTTGTCGCCATCTACGTCTTGGAAGTATGACCAAAATAAGAATTTAAGAATATACCAGAAAATATCAACTGAACAAATAACATGTCTTCCACTTTTGGTCTGACCTACTGAGAAAAAAAGCATTAGGCCTACAAAAAATCGCGCTGCCAATGATGATTAAATCTAACAATTGCTTAGCTCGGATCACGTCAAACCAAATCATTATTGTTATACTTTGTTATCAAATTGTTAATGTTAACAACATCAGTATTGTGTGACTACATGTATTTAGTGTGTATTAGCGTTACCTGTAGATTTCAATTTCTGTAGCCACTCGCAGTCCGAAGTCTTTTGCTTTTGTCTACAGGTGAATCTGCAGTTTTCACTGATGATTGTCATTTGGACTTTTCTTGATTACGATCCACCTTCAAAATTATAAGTTTAACTATTGCAGCTGTTGTGAGAAAAGGCTATAAATAATCCACCATCCTAACATGCCATATAGCCTACTAGCTGGGACTCGTTCTTTATGTAAACAGATGTGACGTAATGACGGCAGCATGCTCGAATTTCCTGCGGAAACCTACCAGCACTGCTCGTATTAAAAAACATTATTACAAGTGTTGTGAATCGTGTTAACGTAAGGAGAACACTGGCTGGTTATGTACTTGCTCAAAAATTGATTTTGGATATTTTTTAACCAAAAACATTACGGACTGCAGCTTTAACAGTTGCTTTTATCCAAAGCCAATTAATTTTAATTAATTCAAATATTAACATAAGTACATTATATGAAGTTAGGCTTTTATAAAGTTTTATTAATAAATATCTCTTCTTTTCAAATTGGGGGTGCTGGATTTGTTGAGAATCTGGTTTGGGGTTCCTGGCCCTGTATGGACAAACATTTGGTTGTGCTTTGGCTCTGCTCTTCTGCCATGATGAATGTGGTTAATGTGCAAGTGGATACTCCTGGATCTTATCAGAGCAGATGGTCAAATAAATAAAGTTTTGTTTGTTTTTACAAATGTTGATTCCTCGTTTTGCCGTTTTGAAAGATCCATATTTTTTCGTTCACGTTCGTTGTGACAAACAAACTTTCAGCTTCACACTACAATGAGCTACTTTTGTCTACGGATATGATGCTCGGAATGACACGTGTGAAATTTCCCACGAAATCCGCCCCGACAGCCTTAAATGTCATTATTAGAGGTCTAACACATTTGTTGAGGTAAATACTTGGCTTAGATTCTTTGCACTTTAACAGTTTATATATATATATATATACACACACACACACACACACACACACACACACACACACACACACACACACACACATTAAGTAGGCCTAATATTTCTTAGTACATTACTAATGAAAGTGTTATTAAATCACCCCTTGCGGGCGCGGCATAATGGTGTGCTTTGCGCAAGTTTATTTTGACAAGCGCCCTCTCATGCGTTTGCCCATATGTTCCTCACTTCCTCGTGCACGCGCCGGTCTGGATGTAGTTTAAATGACACGCGTGTTTTATTGCACTGGCTACTGTCATTCATCTCCACAGCCACTTGTGTAATCAGTGAATCGCTCGCTGTGAGTGCGTTCAGCACTAAGGTGAGAAAGCAGAGGGAGGAGTTTAAACTTGCCAGAGGCTTTGGAAGCTGAATGACTGTCATCTCTCTCTCGGGTTTATATGTGGACGCGCGCGCTGATTCCTCCTGCTCCACAGCAGATCTTTTGCGCTCGGTTCAGGAGCACCGGCTCTCTCTTCTACCGGACCGGACACCCGTGAGCATGGCAGACACCTACTAGAGCCATCACGGAGAGATACGCGTTTATACCGACTATGGCTGTAGACGGTAAGCTCACTGACTGTGATATTTACTACGTTCAACAAACCATACTGCATGTAGCCACATGCGAACGATGATCCGTTTATTTACATGCTGGCGTTACAGTATACAGACAAAACTTATGACTTCTGATGTTTACTGTACTATACTAGATTATATTGTACTCTAGACTAATATTTTTGTGTACTATAGCCAAATACCTAAATTAACTCTTTACATTACACTGTTTAGGCTACACAATATTTACAGTACTATTTACCTGTGCCTTGTGCTACTATAGCAGCTACTAAAACTTGGTTACACTTTACTGTGTAAGTACTGAGTAATAATAATTAACTAAATGTACTTACTATAGGGTTAGGAGGAGGGTTTGGTTTAGGGTTAATTGCGTGTAATTATGCATAACTTATAGTTATTACTACATGTAACAATGACACTATAAAATGAAGTGTTACCTAAAACTTTTTAGTATACAATATAATATTTTAACATAATTGTTTATGAAATATAACCATTTAACATTTTGTTTTATTTGCTTTATTTTATATAAAAAATAAATAAATAATAGAATTTTGTTTTATTTCCCAACATTTTAACTTGGTTTTCTTCATAAATAATTAAAATAAAAGTTTCTATTTACTATTATTTATACTGTAGTGTCCTGTACTATACTGTACTACTATAGAACAATATTGTATTTATTTATTTATTTATTTTTGCTGCACCCTGTGATGCTGTTTATATTTTTTTTGCTGAATGCCATGTGCAAGATTAGGTCAAAAAGCTGGTAATCGGTGCAGGCTGACTCACACATTTTGTTTTTTTCTGATGTATTCGTGCCCATCATGTTGACATTGCGCTCAACTCGCTGAAGGGAAAGTCAGATATAGTTCATGGGTTCGCAGCTGGACATAAACATAAAGTCTACCTGACAACTTACATGATAAATGAAAACATTCACACGCATGCTCGCGGTGATCTCAAGGGCTTTTATGTAATCGTAAGAAATATATGTTTTCCCTTGGCCATGGGCAATTATACATAATCATATTTGCTATATCTGCAGCGCTCAGCGTGGTGCTGAAACGGACAACAAGACCTTGCCTCACTTTAACCTGTCATGTCCTTTTCCTAATTCTCTCTCCTGTCTCATATGTGATTCAGAAACTTAAACGTAGTTTGTTCCTAAAATACACTCTAAAAATGCAGTTAAAAACAAGACAAATTGATTTGAAAATGGACAAACCCAGCGATTGGGTTGTTTTAACCCAGTGGTTGGGCTAAATGTTTGCCCAACGTGCTGGGCAGTTTTATTTAACCCAACTATTGTTTAAAATTACTCTATGGCTGGCTTAAAATGAACCCAAAATAGGTTGGAAATTAAAAATCAGACACTAACTACTAGAGGCAACAATAATAATCAAAAGGTGAACATTTATTAATAAGCAATTTAATAAATGATTATTGTTTAATTATTATTCATTAAACTTGTTAATAAATGTTAATTTCCAACATTCTTCGGGTTCATTTTAAGCAAGCAATACAGTCATTTTTAAACAATAGATGAGTTAAATAAAACTACCCAGCAGGTTGGGCAAACATTTAACCCTACCGCTGGGTTTGTCCATATTTAACCCAACTTTGGTTGTTTTTAACCCCGCATTTTTGGATGTTCTTACTGTAAAATCATGTGCAAAAACGTGCATTGGCAAACAAATTGCATAATCATAAAGTCCCCCTCAAGGAATGTTAGATCATTGTTTATTCAAACATTTTTTTTATCCAATTAAAATGTCTTGTTTTAATTCATGTTGTACTCTTTGTTTAAGCACGTTCTGTGCCATCCTAAGAGAAAGTCTGATATGACTACGCAAACGGTTTATATATAGAGGACGCTTGTATTTGCTTTCAAGCATTTGATTAGACAACCGAATTACACTTGAGAGAACTGATTGTTTGCTTTAATATCTTCTATTGCACAGATATTGCCGCATCATTCTCCTGTTACAGTACATTTATTGCTTGGCAAGATTTCATTTCATAGAGACTGCAATAAAAAGGTTTCCAGATATAATAGCGCTGGTTTCTGATTCACATAAAGCATGTTTGTGTCACTGAAGCTTCATCAGATCTGGAGAGGCACAGATGTTGGGTTAACCCCCTCTCGCCCTGTTTCACGCACCCTACAGCTCTTAACCAATCCCAGCATGCAGCGGGAAGACTGGGCTGTTTTCCTGCTACCTAAGGGAGCACCAATGCATTAAGTGCATGGACAAACGCGTGTCACTCATTCATGCATACAGATGGATTAGAAATGCTAGAGCCACAAGCTTCACTCACCGATTCTAAAATCACACACAGTGTCTGAAAAAATAGTAAGGGAGAGAGTGAAAGAGCAGTAGCGATAAAAAGAGAGTAATTTCTGGTTCAGTTTCGCTCAGATTGACATGCAATGGGTGTAGGCAGTGTATATTTTGGCTCAATGTGTGCTTGCCCGTTATCAGCAGAAGTGATTCCATGCTTGACCAGTCTGTCAACATCATTCATTGACTGTTTTTTTTCTGTGACTGGAAGACATTTGCTGTTACTCTGTCATTGGAGAACACAAATAATGAATTTTATTAATTTCGACCGTCTCGCTTCAGTCGCCTAGCAGGTATTTTTTCTACGTTTTAATGGAAGTAAATCTAAAGTGTCACATTTTCCACTCTCCAATAATAAAAAATAAAAATAAACCAAGCATAACTTTCACTTTTGCATCCAGCCATGCTATTCTTTTATGTTAATTGCTGAGAGATGAACAGCTTTTCTTTCCATTGTATTTCATCATAGTTTTGACTTGGTCCATCAGTTCATAAAATATGTAAAAACTCAATGCACTTGTAATGGAAGTCTATGGAGCAAAGCAGTCTGGAGGGTTTAAAAGCAGAAATGTGAAGCTAGTGCTATAATCCTTCTTTTAATTCTGCCATACAGAGTGTGTTATTTAAGCTATAAAGTTGTTTAAATGTGCTGTATGTAATTTTTACCGTACTAAAACATAAAAATACCATAATATGTTTGTAGATAATATGTTTGTAGAGAAACATGCTAAGTTGTTTCTCCGAAAAACAATGCTACAGCCAGTTATTCTAATTTGAAATGTGTGTTCCATGTCGGAATGTCTGTTTTTGTTTTGGGCTGTGTGATTCCGCCCACTACCAATTTGCCCGATACCCTGGGTTGCCAGTTGGTGGAAAACACAGTGTATTGCAGTCATGAAAGCCAGCAAACGAACTGGGTCAGAGATCGCAGATTCTACCTGACCTAAAAAGCCTCGGCATCCATCTAAAAATCTCTATGACCAGAGGCATATTGAAACGCAGATACATTAGCTGATAAACTTACGGTGTTTAAGTCTCCTGCGCTCGTTCTTGTTGTGTGTCCTCAATCTGGCGCTCGAGCGTCGAGTCTGAGGGAAGGAGGATGGGGCAGGAGAAACAACCCTCTTCAATATTTTGATTTTGGACTCAACCGCTAGCTGTCAATATTACATACTGCACCTTTAACCCTTTTGAGGAACCCTTTTTTGACAGCGTCTCATTTAGTGTCATGAACACGCCTGCAAAATTTTGTTGTGGAATGCGTTTACAAAATTTCTGATGATTTTGATGTTTGCAGCTGTCTATATTGCATATGCATTTGTAGGAGTTTCCCTTTCAGACCACTTTTTATGGGTGGAAAGTATTAAAATGAATCATGCAAGGTGGTTTACTAAGGTTTGTGGTAGTCAATTTACTGGTATTTGTGCCATTATTCAATGCCCAAAAAAGCATGTCTTAACCCATTTTGCACCTGACATGACATTGAATTTACACATTTTCAGTAGATCACCTGCAAAACTTTCCAGTCCCATCAGCACTTTTATTAGATTGCGGTCGCATGCTAATTTGCCCTGTTTCTTAAATCTGGCCCTAAATGTCAGTAATTACATTTGATTAACTGCACTCTAAAAACTAATTCAGAGGACCTTTAGTCATTACTTAAATATATATATTGTTGTGAAATAAAAAATCAAGTTCTGAAATGCTGTTAGACTTTTTACTTGTAATTGTTATTTTATTGAGCATGGATGACACACAAATTATGCCTGTTGATTCAATTATACTATCATGACTTGTCATAGTTTAACATTTTCAGTTAATCAAAAATGTATTTAATTTTAAGTTCTGTTAATGTAAAATACATTCTGATGACGTGTAAATGTGTTTCATCGTTTTGAGTCGTATGAACACTTCTTTTAACTGGTCTGGGATTTATATTTCCCATCATGCTTTGCCCATGGCACTTGAAAGGGAGAGTAAATACTAAAATTAAGTGTTATATAATGTTCTTTGCACAAGATTAATGGTAAGGGAGATTTAGCAGTAATTAATGTTTTGTTATGCTAATTTAGAAGAGTTAATGTGTTAATGTGGGTTTTTGGACAGTTACCATCATGGTGACAAGCGGTGCTTGGTAAGTTCATGTTAATTAGAAATGCAGTTTTAATGTGTCCAAAAAGCGTCTTCACCTTACTTAAAACATTATGTTGGATCAACTTAAATAGTTGCATTCATGTTGACAATTATTAAGTTCATGTTACTTAGAAATGTGTTTTTATTGTGGCAAAAAACATCTTCACCTTACTTAAAACATTATGTTGGATCAATTCAAAATATTGCTTTGAATTAATGTAATTCTTCCAATTGGCTTAAGTTAAAAATTCTAGTTGAAAACGTTAACATATTTTTTTTTTTTGTTGAACCAATGTTTTATTTTTTAGAGTGTGGGTAACTGAACTCAGTATGCTGTTCAGGGTGTCTTGAAGTCAATTGATAAATTAAACCATAAGTTAAACATAGAACAGTTCTTCGGCTGCCATCCGCCTCTCGATATTTCAGTCAAGCAAAATTTACATATTGCTATTATATCTTATGTTTTTTAATCCACACAACTGACACGTTTACCTGTTGTAGCTTATCCATTTTGTGGGCAAAAAATAGATGCTGACAGTCAAGATGCACCATCTGAAAAGTGCTAATTAAACGTCACTTTTACGGTCAATGATTTCAGCCCTCAAAAATGATTTTGTCTGAAACTGAAAATTCTTTTTTTTTGTCCAAATACTTTTGGTTGCTGAAATTTCAATGCATCACTATTGAATACAAATCTCACTAGACTCATTTTTAAAAGGTATAATGTTTACATTTTATGGCCAGTTTAAATTTTATGTAATGCATTATAGAGTGGTGCAGGGATGATGTCAAAATCCGGAAGACTAATTCACCGCTGGTTGCATTGAGATTTTACTATGAGGTTTTATAATGGGTTTTCAATTTATGAGTACAATAAAGCCTCTAGTAAACATAACTTGACTATACTTTGACGTTTTGTTCTACAACGTAAATCACACACCCATAGTGACAATGCAAATTTTGAAACAGTTATGTTAATTTTTGAAAACGTACATTTCTAATAAATAACTAGATAACACTGTAAAAATGAATTGTTGGTTTAACCCTTAAATGCATACCTTGGGTCTTTAGTGACCCGGGACATCATTCATTACCCTCCTCTTCGTTCATTTTTTAAAGTTAGACATCAACCTTCTTGGTATTCCTCAATCAATTCATTATAAAGTATATAACAAGAAAAAATATCATTAAATTATAAAAGAATGCTTATTTTTGTATTTATTTTTTGGAAAAATTGAATAGGGTCGCTAATGACCCGAGGTGTGTATGAGTGTAGGTATATTTTTTCTTCACAACAATAATTGAATCTAAGATGATGGAATAATTGCAATTCACCTTTATTCCACAAGGTAGCAATGTCTGATACACAATGCTGAATTGACAACTCATTCAGACAGAAAACGAAATAAGAAAAACATGAAATGGCTCAGCGATTTACTGCAGAGCAAGTACTGAACGCAATCAAATATGACTGTTACTGGATGGATCTTGTGAAGCTGTTAGCGATCGAAATATTGATTTTGAAGATGTTGAAAATTATATAGTTTTGAGAATACATTTGAGATTGCTAATGGGCTCATATTCGTGACCTCAAACATAAAACTAGCCTATTATTTGCTGAATTTACTGGCAAATGAGCTCTGACGAGGACAGTGGTGATGGCATAAAACATCTGCTCAAACGGAGATCTTTTAAGCTCCAAAAGGTAACAAAATATGATTTATTTTATTCTTCTGTAATTGTTACTCTATTATCAGAAGAGTTTTATATTATCGCGAGAGGTAGAGATCCTTTCGTGTTAGATATAGATCCGGGTCGTTAAAGACCCGAATATGTAAGAATGATTGGCAAAACTGTCATGCATTTAAGGGTTAACTTAAAAAAAGTAAGTTACCTGGTTGCCTAAAATTTTTGAGTTTATTGAAATTAAATACAATGAAGGCAATTGGTTTATTCAACAGAAACTCAACATATTATGTTATCTGAACCACATTAATTATTTTAGTTGATTTGTCAAAAGAAAAAATGGTCTGATAACAAATCATGAAAATAATTTTTTACAGTGAAGACAGTTTGGGGTGTGAGTGTGTGCAGTGTAGAACAAAACATCAAAGTATCATCAAGTTATGTTTACCACGGACCTTATTTAGTCATTAATTGAAAAACCAAATTATAAAACCCCATAGGAAAATCTCAAAGGAATCAACGGCGATTTAGTCTTCCGGGTTCTGACATCATCCCACTCTATTGCCATGCTCCATAGACTTCACTTGCAAAAACACACTTTTTTGCTTCCAAAAAATTCTAAATTATTGTCTGTGGCAATCGACATTATGTCACAGATGCTGTTGATAGAGCTTAACTAGTATTGAACCCAGAACATTCCTTTAACAATGGTCCCAAATCTGTTCCTTTAAGAGCTTTTGTCCTAAAGCCTCTTGATCTTGTTTGTACTCACAGTGCATTGTAGGTCAGATTAAATGAATCTCGCCCAAACCACATGACCGAAGATACGTCCCTGTGAACTGATTCTCACATGAGTGCATGAATAAAAGAAGAAAAGGAGGTGAACTGAAAGGAAGCTACTGTTTTCTTTAGTCACATAAACATGGTCTTTATTAGCTTTCTCTCACATGTTTGTTAAGGAGGGGCTCTTAACAGCTATTTGGTGTCCTGCCCAAAAGTTGGCTTTGGAGAGCTTTTGAAATGTGATCCTGGCTCAAATGGTGTGGAATGTGTGTGTGTGTGTGTGTAGGCCAGCATCCTTGTGTCCTCACAGGCATTATATCCACCTTAAACCATCCATCCATCCGTCCCTTTATCCCCCCATGCCTTTGTATCGTATCTTTCAAGCAGACAAAGGATTTTGCTAAAATGGATTTTGTGTGTGTGTCTGTATGGCATGTTTGATGTGTGTGTGCACATCTATGAGTTTGTATTATGTTTTTATGCTGCTGTATGTAAGTTTGGGTTTTAATTCTTGTTCCTTTGGCCTGTTGTTAGTCTTAATATCCTCTTACGGTGTCATCGCAGGTCACACAGCATCTATGCTGACATCAGGGGAAGAGAAAGTAAAAAAAAAAGAAAAGAAAGATTTGCCTGATTTTTTTCCTTGCAGTGATCTGTTTAAAAGATCTCTTAAACTAAAGGACTTCACTGTCAGTGCATCAGAATAGAATAGGTTTACTGTTTGTATTACATATTTGCACAGCTGTTGTGGGTGGATATTTTTCTCTGACTTTGATCTGATTAGACAATTTGCCGTCAGGTACGTTCACACGTCAAAAATATTAAAGCAATGTGTACAGGATTAATGGAATTTCTGTCAGAATGTTGACCCAGAATCTCAAATAATAATACTTTAAGAATGAGACTGTGAAGAAACAAATCTTACTGGATAATTATTATTTGCTCCAAATTTGAAGTGTATTTCTATTAGCAATCCTATGAAAATTTCTCTTCTGGGTGGTTGCTATGGTGTTCTGAATGATTGTCAGTGAGTTGCTATAGGTGGTTGCTTACTGATCTAAGATAAAGGAGGCTTCCAAGTCTCTATTACACTATATTGTGGTCCTTCCTTCAATATAAATATATTAGGGGTGTAATGGTACACAAAATGACAGATTGGTATGTACCTCAGTACTGAAGTCACAGTTCGGTATGAGTTTGGTACAGCATTGGGGAGAAAACTAAACATAAAGTTGCTTCTTTTTTCTTCTTTTTTTTTATTAAACATTGGTTTATTGAACAAATTGTGTCTCTCTCTTATGGAAGAGGATTAGGGCCAAGCAATAATAAAAAAATAAAACCATCTCGAGATTAAAGTTGTTAAATTTCGAGAAAAAACTCATTAAATTTCAAGAAAAAAGTCGACATAAAATGTCATTAAATTACGAGAAAAAACTTGTTAAATTCCAAGAAAAAAGTTGAGATAAAATGTTGAGAATAAACTCGTTAAATTACGAGAAAAAACTCGTTAAATTATGAGAACAAATTTGTTAAATTATGAGAAAAATGTCGTTAAATTTCGAGAAAAAAGTTGAGATAAAATGTTGAGAATAAACTCATTAAATTATGAGAATAAAGTCATTAAATTACAAGAAAAAAATCGTTAAATTATGAGAACAAATTCGTAATTTAATGAGTTTATTCTCAATATTTTATCTCGACATTTTTCTCGAAATTTAACTAGTTTTTTCTCGTAATTAAATGACTTTATTCTCAACATTTTATCTCGACTTTTTTTCTCGAAATTTAACGAGTATTTTCTCGAAATTTAATAACTTTAATCTCGAGATGTTTTTTTTTTAAATTATTGCTTGGCCCTAATCCTCTTCCGTACTCTCTTAAATAAATTCATTTATAATTATCTTTCTTGCACATTACTATAATATTAAAGGTTATAAATTAACAACAGAGCCCAAACTATTAAATTCAGTTGCTATTTATTTTTAGATATAATAATCAACACTCAAATAAAAAATGCTGTGGACACTAAATGACTTGCCTGAGGTAAATGTAATGCTACGTGAGATATTATTTTCAAGCTGTTTCATGTCTTTCCGCGGTTGAAATACTGGTTGAGAGATTACATGTAGAAATTCCAAACGACATTTTTGCACCCTTCAAGGGCACTTCGAGAAGGGGACACCATTTGTAGGGGTGTTCCAGACAAAAGTGAACAACTGAATACCTTCACAAAGGGGCCTTCCACAAGGCTGTTAGTGAAGGGTTCATGCGATGGTCACTTTGAGGGAGTAATATTATTATTTATGCTCATGTGACCCAGCGAATACTCATGCTTCATTCATTTTAAAGGTTTATAGCGTGACGCAAGAGCCCTGCTCCCTCCAAAGTCCCCTTCGAAGGCAGTAGGGCATAGGGATGCTCCCTTCCGTTTGGAATTTACCCGTAAACATATCTATGCATAGATCATCTGTTCTTCTTCTGCACTTTTGTCTTGTTGTGGCGGTTAGCAAACAGCATTGCATTACCAAAAGTGCCCCCTTCTGAATTGGAGTGTAAATCACCTGTGACTGACTGTATTCGTGTGCACCAAACCATGACCGTATACTGTGATGGTTCGGCGAATACATGTACCATTACACCCCTAAAATATATGTATTTTTTTCCAAACATTTGATTGCTTAGAAAAGTATTAACACACCCTAACAATGTTACAGGTCGAGTTTAACACTTTGGGATATAGGTTTGTTCCAATCCCTCACGCTAAATAAAATGCATAACAGACACTGTTTATAAATATGAATGAATTGTGTTGAAATTGTGCTTGATCTGGTTAAAATGATACGGATAAGGTGGAATCTGAAGATCCAGTGCACAGATTGCTTTCACATTCAAATCAATAAGACCGTATAGATCCTAGAAAATCACCTGCTTCATCCATATGCTGCCTTATTACAAATCAGTGCTACACTTCTGAGATTCCCTATGAATAATGGTGGGATTGAGGGGGATGGGGAGGAAAAGCAAGGGGGAGGTGTCTAATAAACATTCACTCATCAATCCCCCTGGACTTTAAACAGATTGATCAAGCGTTAAAACCCAGGAGGGATCAATTTGGCTTAAATCAACAAGGATCTTTGTGAAAATGGACAGAGAGAAAGAA
Organism: Chanodichthys erythropterus; assembly: GCF_024489055.1. NCBI lineage: Eukaryota > Metazoa > Chordata > Actinopteri > Cypriniformes > Xenocyprididae > Chanodichthys > Chanodichthys erythropterus. The sequence continues at coordinate 12,570,923 of NC_090240.1, forward strand.
GGAGGCAGAGAGATGGCTGAAGAATGGAGAAGAAAGGTCCATTTCTTTTCCTGGGAGGACTGATGTCTGAGTCGACCCATGAGCTATGGAAAATTGCTCTCGCAGAGGGCAAAGCTTTATACCCTCAACATCTCAAGTGCTCTCATCTTCGTTCTCCCACACCCACCCAGTAGTACCTAATTTCTTCACTACTGTGGTCACTCATGATTTTTTTTAAATGGGCAGTCTGTCAGCTCCCCTCATCCTGTTGTATTAGCAAGTGCATGGGCCCGTGTCCAATATCTCTCTGTTAATTAGTGCTCCGCGAAGGAAAAAAAAAATGCACGATTGGGAAAGATAAAGAATGAAAGGGGAGGATGTTGAAGAAAGAGACAGAGGGAGAAATGGAGAAAAGATAATAGAAACTGCAGAGAGGGGTGTGCTAATTAGAGATAATGCAGTTGGTTTGAATTTGATGGAAATTGACGGTTTCTACTTAGTTGCCATTGTGTAGTTGCTTTTCTAAAGCATCTCAAAGCAGTGGTTCCATTTTATGAGGAGGCGATTTCGTATGAATTAGTACAATTTGAATTGTAAAGAACATTATGAAGGACCACCCCTAACCCTGCCCCTAAACCTACCTGTCACTGGAGTAAAAGATCTAATGAACACATACAAATGAGATTGTATTAATTCATATGAATTAGCCACCAATTCCACAAGACATAAAATAGTTATGAATTGCCGTGGGAATGTTGGTGGTTCTCTTTTTATAGAAGTACATTAAGTTCTGGAATACAGAACGCACACTGTAGTCGCTGTAATCACAAATTGAATTGTAGTTAATAAATTCAATATATCAATTAAAAAATCTAGTTACATTAGAAATACTGGAAATATCTTAGCGTATTTGGAGGTGGGGCCTTTAAATATTGTGTTGAGGGCCAGGGCCTTCAAATGAAAAAGGTTAAAATGTATATATATATATTTTTTTTATAAACCCCCCCCCAAAAAAAAAGCTATATGCCGATATTAAGTTCTCTTCTTTCTTTTGTACTTCATATGTATCATGTAGACATTATTATTAAACCAGTCCTCTATTGTGTAATCCTGAACTGTTTGGTACTGTTCCTCATGTAGGATAGCGTATCTGATTGGCCAGTGGCCTCGCTGAAGGCACTAGGCAGAGACGATGCAGCTCTTGGTGGCAAAAAGCAATTACACTATTTTATTACACTGATTTTTACATCTGTATTATCAGTCTCACCCAGCTCTACTCCAGCTAATGGGTGTATTATAAACCTGTGAACACAAGAGGGGCTCAACATGCTGCGTCTTCTCTTCTCATCTCTGTTTGTTTGTGTGATGAACAGCTCTCCACATGCCACCCTGTCCCTCAAATAATCACCCATGGGCCATATCTCTGATTCTATCTCTGTCTCTGTCCCTTTCTTTCAGATCAGCTTTCACTTTCTGACCCTTCTGACTGTCTGGTAATTAATACAAACACATCCTTCAGATGGAAGGGCTTTAGATGTGGATATTATATAATTAGGTGGCTTATTTAGGTTTGCCACACAATTTATTAGATTTTATCCTCTGATTCATCTTTATAGTTGGTGGTAGCATGGTACATTTATGATACCAAAATATAATACCATGGTACTTTAATGTGTACCACAATTAAGAGCAGAAAAACTTCTTGTTGCCTTTAGAGGAATTTGGTGCTTTCCTCATGAGCTTGTGAAAAATAAGTACACTTAATTGCATTTAATGTACACTTGTTGTGTAAATCTTAAAAGTATTTTTTATAAAAAAAATTAGTTAAAGAAAATACATTTTCATGACAATGTTTCTTAACACACTTAAGTACACTTTTAAAAAGAGCACCTTGTAATGTAAAATAAAAAGTTTTACTTTAAAGGTGCCATCGAATTGAAAACTGAATTTACTTCGGCATAGTTAAATAACAAGAGTTCAGTACATGGAAATGACATACAGTGAGTCTCAAACTCCATTGTTTCGTACTTCTTATATAAATCTCATTTGTTTAAAAGACCTCCGAAGAACAGGCGAATCTCAACATAACACCGACTGTTACGTAACAGTCGGGGTGTACGTCCCCAATATTTGCATATGCCAGCCCATGTTCCCAACATTATGAAAGGCATTAGACAAGGGCAGCCAGTATTAACGTCTGGATGTGCACAGCTGAATCATCAGACTAGGTAAGCAAGCAAGAACAACAGTGAAAAATGGCAGATGGAGCAATAATAACTGACATGATCCATGATTACATGATATTTTTAGTGATATTTGTAAATTGTCTTTCTAAATGTTTTGTTAGCATGTTGCTAATGTACTGTTAAATGTGGTTAAAGTTACCATAGTTTCTTACTGTATTCACAGAGACAAGAGCCGTCATTATTTTCATTTTTAAACACTTGCAGTCTGTATAATTCATAAACACATCTTCATTCTTTATAAATCTCTCCAACAGTGTAGCAATAGCCGTTAGCCACGGCTTCAAACTCATTCAGAATCAAACGTAAACATCCAAATAAATACCGTACTTACGCGATTAGACATGTTGCATGACGAACACTTTGTAAAGATCCATTTTGAGGGTTATATTAGCTGTGTAAACTTAGTTTATGCATTGATAGAGTTGAGAGCTTGGGAGGGGGCGGAGAGCGCGAGCAATTAAAGGGGCAGCAGCCTGAATTGGCGCATTTCTAATTAATATCTAATTAATATCTAATTTCTAATTAATTTTTAACTGCCAAAATAGGCAGTTAAAAAAATTATTAAAAAAATCTATGGGGTATTTTGAGCTGCAACTTCACAGACACATTCAGGGGACACCTTAGACTTATATAACATCTTGTAAAAAAATGTTCGATGGCACCTTTAAAGTTCAGTTTAAATGATCATGTTTTAATGATCTTTTGTCACTTATTTTGACGTGTTGACGAACATACTGATTATGGTTTTAACTAGTGTGTTATTTGATATTACATTTTAAGTTAATATATTTTAAATGTACTAAATTGTATAGGTATTTGTAATTACACATATTTAAATACATGACATACAAGTTTTAGTAGAAATTACATTTTACCTCAAATGCAGTACACTTTACCATATTTTAAAGTCAATATTAGTAATAATGAATTTACATTTGTACTTTAAAGTTCAGCTAATTGCATTTAATATAATTTTAAACTACATTTTCATTTAATTGCAATTAACATGCATTTAAGTGTCTGAAAATATTACATTCAGTTCACACTTAAGTATATTCTTTTAAAGTTTATTATTTCTGTAATAAGTTTTAAAAGTATGCTAAAGTGTCTTATTTTTCACAAGGTAGAGATGATGTACTAATAGATGAATAATATGCAGAGTGGATCAGACTTTATGTCCTTGATTAAGATGCTTAACTGCAGGTTGTTCCAGAGGGACTTTCCCTTTAATAATTCTGCAAGGTGATTTGGATAGAAGTGTCAGCTAATAGACATATTAATTAGTAGTTAATTTAAAAAAAAATTTGCAATATCAACTCTGGGGCCAGCAGCATTGTCATTGGTGCCATTGTTAGGGGTCAGATGAGTTTTTTGATAAGTGTCTGGTAGGTTTTGAGTTAATTTTTGCACTTAAATGTTAAGTGATGGACTTGTTGATGGAGGTCATAGAGTTCTCTTTTGCTTTATCTCCTCAAACATATGTGATATGTTATAAAGAAAATGGCATCTTAGGCCACATTCCCTATCCTGACTAAAAAAGATGGCGCCATCTCAAGAAATATCTGCGTACACAGGAAACCACTGAAACCTACTCAAAATGATGTAGTACACATGCCAGACCAGTATGTGGCACTGTAATTCTGCTACAGAGATACACTAAAAAGGAAGAATAAGACTTGGAGCATGTGCATTCACCTTGCGCACTGTATACAAACTTTAGTAAAGCTTATAAATAAAGCTTTATTTTAGTAAAGCTAATAGGCTCAGTAACTTCTGCGGCATGAACACAAGCATGTAGTTTGCCATTGTTGTTGTTGCTGTTATATGACGTAGCGATGTCTGACTAGGGTCAAGACGTGGGGTCATGACATCATCGTTATGGATTGGCTGCGCACACGAAAATGCAAGGGTGTCATTTTCAGATTTATCCACTCTGGGACCCACTTTCAAAAAATAGCAGTTTCAGGCTCCCAAAACGCCAGATCCATCTGGACAAAACGCTGATACGATACAAAATCTTTACGTATACAGCTTAATGTGTCTCCATGTGGACGGGCTCTTAGTCTGCTCTTATCCAATATGTGAAGTTTGAGGCAGATTGGACATTGTATGCTTGAGTTACAACAACTTCCTGTTTTGTGACGATAATGACATGCTTTAGCACTCAGCTAAGTGTCGCTAGCATGTTTTAGAATGTTTCTAGCATGTTTTGTACTCAATTGCATATTTTAGTATGTTGCTAGTAGTGCATCACAGTGTTAAACATGTCACTTCCTGTTGCTAGTGGGTGGCGCTACTACTATAACTGAATATTGTCATGTAGATGTGTTCAGGCCAGGACTCTTCTCAAATATGTGAAGGTTGGGGAAAAAACTCAAGATCTTTGCAATTTAACATCGCCAAGGCCTTTAGATTAGACTGACCAAATATGATGTTGATCTGATTAAAGCTCTAGGAGGAGTTCGTTAAACATCTGGAAATGGCAAAAATTGCAGAAATTTTGCAGAAAAAATGTAAAATATCTCACTTCCTGTTGGGTTTTCAGATTTTGCACTCAGGGACTTTTTTGTAGGTACTGAGCTGTTAAATTGGTCTACCAAATGTCATACTTGTATGTGAAACGTAGCGCGAAGGGCACTTAATTGAAATTTTGTAGGTGGCGCTATTGAGCCACTTTGCCACACCTTATTCAGAAATCCATATCAATTTTCACCACTTCTGATGCGTGTGCAAAGTTTCATGAGTTTTCGAGCATGTTTAGGCCCTCAAAAATGCGATTAATTTCAAAAAAAGAAGAATAATTGAGCGAGCAACTACAATAGGGTCCTCACACTATCGGTGCTCGGGCCCTAAAAAATAAAAATGTATAATTGACAAAATGCAATAAAACTAAAAATATACTTGTTGTGAACATACAGATATGTAGTGAAAATCATTATACACTGTAATAAATGGCAACCTGCAAGTGTTTAATAAAAATTAGTAATGTTGGTATAAATTAATGTTTTTAGGTTGATTCAGTGATGGTATTTAAATAAAACCAATTAATTTAGATGTTAACATTTTTTTTCAGTGTATTTTATAAAAGAATTATATTCCTCAAAATCTGAAGTAAATAATTAAGATCATAGGAGTTCAGCTGACAAAAATATCAAGGGATGAAATGGAAGTTATACCAAGAAGTATTTTAACTAGTTATTCGATATATCTATAAGGGTTATGTCTAGTTTTATCTGTGTTTCAGTTTTACTTTGAGATGGTTTTTGCTCTGACTTCTGTTTCCTTTCTTCCTTGTTCCTGCTTCTGATTAGTCTCATTGGTTACTCATTGTTTAATTAGTGTAACCTGTGATTCATTTCATTAATTGTTTTGTTTTTGAGTATTTCAGCCCTGCGTTTTGTTCTGTTTGCTTGTTCTGTTCTTGTTTCCTAGTTCCTGAGTTTTTTTAAATAAACATAAAAGTGCTGCATTCCTTATTTAAACTCCCATAATCGCTAGGCATCAGTTATGTTTCCTAGAGGTCATGCATTATCTCTGTGACTCTAATCTCTGTGCTGTGACACATTGGTTCTCTCTGCTGCTCGATTGAGTGTGTGTTTGTGAGGTACTAGTGTATCACTGACCTTTTAATATGTCTGTTCTTATAATCCATTCTGAAAGAGTCCAGACCACCTTATCTGTGATTAGAAAGGATTTGATGTATACTGGCATGTGTATGTGTGTGTGTGTGTGTGAGAGAGAGAGAGAAAGAGAGAGAGAGTGAGAGTGAGGGAGGAAAGTGAGAAATACACTCTGGCAGGCCATCTCAGAGTAAACAGTCCTCTTGGTTTTTGAACTCAAGCTAAACATTCAAAGTCACCCTCAGGATTTGCCCTCACTGGCTCAAGGCTGTATTGAATTATATAATTCCCTTCTGGACCAAAAATAAAGACTTTATTAAAAATTAAATAATTTAAAGACATATCAGCCAGTGCTCCTTCCGAATTAGCAAACCCTGATAGATTGAACCCTGTGAACCATTACATCTCGAATTTCCAATCAAAATCTGTCTGTCATACATACAAACTAATCTTTTGTGTGTGAAATATGATGTGTAAAATAAAGTGTTGAGGTGTCTTCCTTTAGAAATGTGAGTGGAAAATCTCATTACATGAATTTGGCATGCTGGAAATGTTTTTTTGCCAGTTGGGAGCTGTTTGACATTGCGAATTGTCTGTTCATATACAGTATAATTCAATTTAACAGACTCTATGAAAATTACCTTGACAATTAAATAGTTCTTTAAGTGAGTATTTAGATATTTTTCTGTAGCCTAGAATATGTTCCAGAAAAAGTATTTGACTAATTGACTAACAGCTGTGGTGTTTGGTTCCTTAATAAATCAATGTTTTTTTTAAAAAAAATCAGTTGAGTAAAGAATTCAATGACTCCCTCATAAAGACATGTAATTGTTTGTTCCTGAATGAATCAGTGTATTTGAATGAATTTCTTAAGTATAATATTCAGTGTCTCACTGTATAAAGAAGTCTTTTTTAATTCCTCAATAAGTGTTTGAATGAATCGGTTGAGTGAATGATTAAAATGCCTCTCTCATAAAGACAGTCTCTTGTTTCATTCCTAAATGAATCAGTGTGTTTGAACAAATAGATTGAGTAAATGATTCACTGAGTCTCTAATAAACGGTGCATTCCAAACGGGATATATCGCCCTCCGTAGGGCACTTCGGAGTGAAAACAGTCATGGCCGCCATATTTAAGGGTCGTACCAAACCGAAGTGCTCAAAACTGGGCACTTCAAAGGGCCCTTCGGAATGAAGGATTTCGAAAGGAACAACTGATAGACATTTCGGGCCCCCGTAATCCTTTAGCACAGGGAAGTTGTTTAACGTCACAGAATAGGTACAGGAGGTTAGGAGTTTTTACCTATAAAGTATTTTTCATTACTACTGCAATATTTATACGAGTTAGATTTGGTACATTATTATGGTCAAAATGACATTGTACTTCAACAAAAATATTTTACAGCTCCCTCTATCAGTCCATTAAAATGTTTCAAATACATAGACACAATATATTTAACGTAAAAGACCGGCAGTAGCTTATAATGTTACATGTAAATGAATGTGTATTAATACAAAGAGTAAACCAGGGAAAAAAAGATGAAGGCGCCTCCTTGATTGTCGTTAAGATGACGCTGACGTGCGTTCCAAAAAAATAGTTTTTTTGACCCCTACACCCTTCGAAGCTCTCACTCCGGAGGGTAAACCCTTTGAAGGGATTAGGGCATAGGGATGAGTCCTTCCGAATGGAACACAGGGAAAGACAATAATTTGTTTTGTTCCTGAATGAATCAGTTTGTTTGAATGAATCAGATGAGTTAATGATTCAATGACTCACTCAAGACATGCATTTGTTTGTTCTTTAAAGGGTTAGCTCACCCAAAAATGAAATTTCTGTCATTAAGTACTCAGCCTCATATCGTTCCACACCTGTAAGACCTCATCTTCGGAACACAAATTAAGATATTTTTGATGAAATCCAAGAGCTCTCTGATCCCCCATAAAAAGCAACGCAATTACCACTTTCAAGGTTCAGAAAGGTAGTAAAATAGTCAATGTGTCTACAGTGGTTCGACCTTAATTTTATGTGCCCAAAAACAAACAAAAATAACGACTTTATTCAACAATTTGAATCACACGCATGCATTGCGTTGCTCATGCGTAGATAAATCAGTGTGTTTGAATGATCGGTTGAGTAAATTATTTAATGACTCACTTATAAAGACATAATTATAAATAAAGATATAATTCTCCTACATAAAATAATATGATCAAAAAGTATGTAATCTTTTTGGGAAGAAAAATGACCACCTCAAAAAATGGCCTACCACCTCAAACAACCATGAGCATAAGCCTGAGGCAGTGCTTTTGAGTGGGCATGTAGCAGAATAGTAGGCAAGTTTTGGGACGAACTACCAACAGACTACGCTGTTGAATCTTGTCACCATCAACTGGCCTGGCAATCATCTTGTCACAGTAAACATCCTCATATACAACCCCACATTTAATTTCTGCTCAAAAAAAAAAAAAAAATGAAATAACAGGTTGATCTACAAGTCGTGGGTCTTTGATTTGGAGAACTCCTACTCAGTTTTTGCATTTTGATGCATTTAAAAGTTTCTTCATACAATGTTGTTGCAGATTAAATATTTTAGAGGTCAGATTTTGATTATTAATCACACAAACCCGTTTATCTAAACATCTTTACTTAACCGTCTATCTCGCACATATGCCATGTTTATTTGTGTTTGTAGTTCTGAATCGAGCCATCCTCAGAAGGACAAGGGGTTGTAGGCAGTATTATGGGGCGGTCACACTACACTTTTTGTATTTCCATTCAAATGCATGTAAATGCTGGAGGCCGGAAACGCAAGATCATGCAGAGATGTTTCGTATTTTGGTGCGTCTGTAGAAATGTCTAATGTCATAGAAAATTCTAATTTCGAATGCTATTGTATGCAAAATGGAATGCAGGAGTCACTTTTTCGTTCCTGAATGAATCAATGTGTTTGAACAAATCTGTTGAGTGAATGATTCAGTTGACTCGCACATAAAGAGCGTCGCTTGTCACAACCTTCTGGCTTAACAATGTAACTTGCAGAAAGATTCAGTGAAAAATCCCAACCACTAATTGACAAGATTGACAGTTTGTCTGGAACAAACACAGACAAGCTACTATGACACAAATGTGTGGTCGAAAAAAAAGATTTTAAAGGGGCTTGTTTTAGAATGAGTCTCATCTGATTAGAAAGGAAAAGGGAAACATTAATATGAAGCTCTGTTGTGTCTCATCGATTAAAGGAGGAACCAGAAAGGACCACTGACCTGACATTAATATTACTTATTGTACAATTAAGACACTGATATAGACACATAAATTCTTGTTTTGCACAGAAAGCAATAGTTCACCCAAATAATGTAAATTCTGTCATTATTTTCTCAATCTCATGTTGTTCCAAATCTGATTTTCTTTCTTCTGTGGAACACATGTAATTTCGGAATGTCTATTCTGCTTTTTATCATACATTGAAGGCATAGCAAGTTTTCACAGGATGTCAATCTCTGAAAAAAGCTCCATTGTATTTAAGATAAGTCTTCAGTACTTACTATTAATAACATTTGCCAGTTGCAAAGTGTTGAAGAGACGGTTCATTCAGAAAATTCTGTAGAGACTGTGAATGCATAAAGTGTAGTAGCTTTGATTCTCTTCTTTGTTCTGCACCTAAATGGCCAGTCTGGAGAGCACACAATGCAGACGGGTAATTGGCATAGCTGTCAGGGAGAGTCTGATAACATGGCAATTAAAGCAAGAGAATACAGTGATTGGAGAACGTAAAGCAACAATCAGAAAGCCAGAGAAAGAGAGATTACATTTGGGTCCTTTGAGGACTTGGGTGAGTTCATGAACACATAACCTTTCTACTCTCTATGAGACTGTCTGTGTGAATGAGACAAGAGAGCGAAATCTTCTCTCAATACCTGTGTGGAGAGTAATTGCTAAGGCAATTACTATTGCTCAGTCTTGGATTCAAACAAACCGCTAGCTCTAAAATATTAAACTTACATAACTCCGCTCTGTTTGTGTTAACATGTTTAATTAGGTTTGCATAATATTCTGAGTTTGATTTTCACTGCTTTTATTCATTTTGAGGAATGCTGAATCTGTTTTTGTGCAAGTGAGATGAATAAATGTACGTTCACATTTAGAACTACAATATCTATCATGTTCACACATCGCACACAACACCTGCACTTACTCACAGTTTCCCTCAACATGAGGACAGGAGAGCTGTCAGTCAGTGAATGGGAAAACAAAAGATATTGCATTACTTATTTAAAAAAAAAAAGTAACTACATATTTTGTTTTAAATTACTTTAGTTACTTTAAAAAAGTAATCTGATTACATAATGTGTTACCCCCAACACTGAAAATGACAAACAATTTCTGTGTTTTCCCCACTAAATTATATTCTATCATCTATGGAAAGGGCATTCTTCCTCTCGACATTCTAAGAGACGGCCCACACATGTGACATGGTGACAGAATTTAAATGTTTGGTCAAACTATTCCTTTTGAAAAGAGGTATAAGTGTAGGATAGAGTGTTAGAGTGGAGAAAAAAAGAGGAAAGAGAGGGGGAGAGAGGGACAGCTGATGGAGAAAGAGAAACGAATGAGAGAGAGAGAGAGAGAGCTATGGCTTGTTGTCTGTAATGGATTTAGGAGAGTTAATTTGTGGAGAGATGCAGCACCCTTGACTGACCCCATGTTACAACAATAATTACACACAGACTGACTATATCTACACACGGTCACCATGATTTTGCATACACGGATACATAAGTTGTTGATCCTGAAACAACATTTCTGTCCAAAAATGTAGTCCTAATCCTATCCCTACCCCTAAACCTAACCCTACCCATTACTTATCCCTAAAATCAGAGGGAAATGATAGGTGAATAATACTGATGTAGAAGCACCTAACCATGGATGTAAGCCTAAACTTGACGTAAACTTTTCTCTTGTTCCAGGATCAGGAAAGACATTGATCCAGGAATATGTTGTACTTGGTGAAATCATGTTCACCATCCAGACACACACACAAAGAGAGAGAGAGACAGGGAGGATGACAGCTGAAAATGTGGTGGAATAAGTTTCTCCCACTGTACAGAAAAGTTTGTATTTTGCAGAGCGATATAAGTGTGTGAGAGAGTTAAACTGACACTGATTTGTGTAGCAGCACCTCCTGTGAGGATCTGAACTGAGGCGGCCTGTTTGCACCTAGACGTTTGATCAGTAAGCAGATTGCAGTTCAATAAACACACACACACACAGCTGTACTTCACACTGAGACGCCCCACTGTTTGTATGTGTGTGTTCGGCTGTACTCTGTTTTTCATTACTTTCACTCTCTGTCTTGAATTCTGTTTGCCTTTTATTATTCTCTCTGCTCCTCGGTGTCCAGAGATGACTCTCTCCTCCTCTCATTTGTTGGTTTGTGTCATCCTTCCATTCTTCTGTTTCTTCCTTTCTTCCTTCCTTTCTTTCTTAATTTTGTTTCGTACATTCTTCTCTTTCCTTTTGTTTTTCTTTTCATTAGTTGTATTTAGTACCACTTAGTTTCTTTCTTTTGTTCCTTCCTTCCTCGCTCTCTTTCTTTCTTTCTTTCTTTCTTTCTTTCTTTCTTTCTTTCTTTCTTTCTTTCTTTCTTTCTTTCCTTTTGTTTCCTTTTGTTTGATTGTTTCATTGTTGGTTATTTTATCAATCCTACCTTTATTTCTTCCTTCTGTTTAGTCAATTTGGTCTTGAACTTTGATCTTTTTTTCATTTGTTCCTTCTTTCCTTACTTCCATCCTTCTGCTCCCACGTTTACTTTTTTCCTTCATTTGTTTGTACCTTGAATTCTTTTTGTCCAATTGTTCCTCCCTTCATTCTGTTTATTCCTTCCTTCCTTCCTTCCTTCCTTCCTTCCTTCCTTCCTTCCTTCCTTCCTTCCTTCCTTCCTTCCTTCAGTTTTCACTCTCTGTTTTCCTAGAATCTGAGCACATTTGAGCCAAACTCATCTGTCACAGGACTTATCATAGTCTAAAAGACTTGATTTCAGTCATAATTTTGACGATACAAGAGAAATACTTATGTCTGTTTGAAGCTTTGATCAGTCCCAGTCAGCTTTGAATGACCAGATTAACTTTAGAAATCATACATTAGCCACATTTCCACCAAAATTACCCGGAACAATTTGTCCCAGGAACTTTTTCCCCTAGACCTGTTGCTGTCTGCATTTCCATTGTGGCTTAAAGTGCCATGAAGATTAGGCAAATTGGTCCGGTGACGTAGGACTGCACGCAAATTTCCAGTTCCCGCTGGATTTCTTCCTCCGCATATAAGCTTCATAAAGCCTGAACCTCCTTGTCACTCCATCTGTCGTATTTTTTAAACTCCATTCTTAATTCGAATAGCAAACAACTCTTACTGCACACACCGCAACAGACTTTTAAAAATGGTGGTTGAAATAAAATGCTGCGTGAATTCAACTAATCAGCATGTTCAGCGCCCAAGTCCCACCCCCGAAAGTTCCTGAAATTTGGAAAAGTACTACCTCGTGAGCAGGGACTTTCTGAGGGGAATTTTTTACCTGGAACTTCATTTAGACCCTGGTTTCTGCCGTTGAAACACACAGAGTACCACCCTAAAGTCCCTAGTTCCTGTGGAAAGTTCCTGCGGTGGAAATGCAGCTAATGATACAGTGTCACATTGAATAAATATGTTGACTGTGAAAGATAAATAACAGAATGAAACACATTTAATTACATACATTAGCATGTTAACTTTGACAGCTCTAATGCATGCATACTACATTTGTACATAATTCATAAATGGATATATGTTTTATCTCTTTATTCATTCAAACCCAAAAACACAGTTTATAATTGGTACTGTCACATAATTGTTGACATTTATGGGGTTTTTGAGTTTTCATCCACAGACACACATTTCCCAAGTCAATACAATCGATTGAGTATTGAATGTGGCCAGTGCTGAGTACATTGGACAGCAGAGGCTAGCTCCATTGATCTGTTAACAGCATCTGATGGCTTTATATGTTTGTGTTTATATGCAGCAGGACTTTAGTTCACTGTATGTAAGCTCTTCTCTCCTATTTCAACAATCTCGAAATGCACAGTGACAAGTTCTGTGCTCTGGACTGTGTCTGCTCTTGCCCTTTCTGGTCCCAGCAGTGGCCAGGTCGGGCCGTTTGACTCCCGTGGCTGAATTGGGGTGAAGGTAGGCCGGCTGCAGCTGGAAGGGCAGGCCCATGAGGAGGCAGAAGGTAATGGTGGTTCAGTCCAGCACTGCTCCAGCATACAGATCTGCCATACAGTGTTTCATCGAAGGTATTTGTTATTGTGGTTCTTCTTGAATGTGTGGTTAATTTGGCTATTTTTGAATTACTATTGGTTGGATGGTTTACAATGGTGATTTCTGTTAATGTTTGTCCCAGAGGAAGGTGTTTTTGCTTTCATTGCTGGAGACCTAATTTAGCTGTCAGTTATGTTTCATAATATGTTTCATGTGTGTCAAATTCGTATCAGATGTTTCTACTACAATTCCTTTAGGGAGAAATAAAAATAGATATAAATGAGACTAAGATGAATGTGGATAGTATAGCTCAGATAACTGGGTCTTGAATGAATTTGATGGGATGATAATTTAAGATGAAATGTCTGACTTTGGTAGATCTGAACACGGTCTGTGATATTGTTGGGATCTTTTCTGAAACTCTAGATCAGTGGTTGTCATCTGGTGGGTCGCAGCCCAAAATATGGGTTTCAGATTTGTTCTGAAAGGGTCACTGGCCGCAGGGAAAAACAATGCTAAATGCAAATAATAAAATATAACAATAAAATCATGCATAGACTTGTCAACTTTTAAAAGCAGAAGAAAAAGATTGCCATATTTTTTCTTGTTTGTGTCAAAAGGTTGTGTAAGGTTATGTAATATATATTAATGCAATATTTACTTCTGCTATGATTTATGCATTTACAAATTTGTCAGTATTCCTATTCAGCCTACAGGTATGTGTTAATAAGTCTATTGTCTGTAGTGCAGTGATGTATGAAGGTCACACAGAAGTCAGTTTCCAAACCAAGCAACTTTTTTGTTGTTCAATGCAGTGAATTCAGGTGACTAACTTGAACCCGCTGCAAAATCTGCATAGGGAAAATGTTCACCCTAATACAAAATTCCTGATTGCATGGATTCCTATTGAAATGACTAAATTTCGCCTGAGGAAATTCACCGAACAACAGTAAATGTGACCATACTGAGATCTCATTGGTGGATTTCCTTCCTGTGGTTATTATGTGTATGATTTATTCAGTACAGTAGCTCATGGAGACAACAAATTCATAAAAGAAAGGGTCAGGAGATTATATAATATTCCAGTAGCTTTATTGAATAAGATCTTATAAGTGAGTATTTAGTATTTGACATCTAGTATTTGCATATTCTGATTATGCAAGATGCTGATGATATCCTAATAAGACACTGAATATACTAACGAAGTCTGTATAAAAAAAAGTTTCCCTACAAAGTCAAAGTTTCCCTCCAAACTCTGCAGATGTTCATTTGTATTTGCATTCACATTCAAGTCCTCATCTCTTTTATGGATATTATTTACTACATCACAACTACAGGAGCTGGGGAAATTAGCTCTCTCTACAAGGTTTGGTTTATGTGTGACGTGAAGAGGCAGTCAGTGTGCATGAATAATTCATACACATCATATTACGCCAGGAAAGAGTTGCCCACCTTAGACCTGTTATGGCACTCTTATGCAAGTCCAACACACGTGGCAGCTAAATACAGCCTTTGAATAAAAACCTTGTACTTTACATATGCAGTACATCATGTTTATTAACTTACATCAACTTATAGCAAACAGCAAATGCTTTTATTAAAAGTGACTTACAAATAAGTAGAAATAGCAGTGCTGCAATACAGCATTTAGAGAAGTTGAAAGTATTACCTTATTTTTTCACATGTAAAATGGTAGTACCAAACAAAAGTATTTTACTGAACTTCAGAGGAGATAAATTTAGCAAACACAACTCTAATGTGCTTAGTGTGCAGTATCCTCAGCATGGTACCACTCTCTCAGATAAGTTGCATTTCTAAATTCACTCTAGTCAGTGAAAAACAAAAGAGGATAAACACGTCTTGAACAGTTGATGTTGCGTTTATATCATTGTTGTGAAGTAAATAAACAAAATCAGCTACTTTCCCCACCACACAGTGTAGTTCGCTCAAATGCTACATTAATGTCACTGCACACCATGTCGAGTTCATCCTAAACAGCTCTCTCTCTCATATGTAATCACACATAGCCAGACCTTCAGAATATCTAATAAATTATTCATTCAAGAACGTTGTGCAAGTTTACCTCAACAATGGAGGTGCAAACTTCACATACGTTTAAAAGTCCAGCGTTTAGTAGATCCTGGTAAGCACTCATTGTCACAGTTGTAAACACAATGACATTCTTCTTGCACGAGGGGGTTTGGCATCACAGCATTTTGTTTCCAGGTGTATCATTAAAGAACGTGACATACACATCTCCCTGATGTCCTGTAAAGGCAGGAACACACCAAGCCTGAAGTTGGTCCTCTTCTGCTTTTTTCGGCTGATTCGACATGTTGAATCACCGTCGGAGCTTGTCGGGCCATCTGATCATTCTGATTGGCTGTTCAGCTACTGCCACCTGCTGGTTTGGAAAGGCATTTCATCTTACGCAGGCGCAGAATGGACGTGCTACTTGGCCGTCGGTTGTCGAGCGTCGGTTTGGTGTGTCAGGCCAACTTTGGACCCAGACTCTGCCGACGTGAGCCAACCCCACAGTCTGCTTTCGTCGCCACTAGTTCGTCTGCGTCGGCTTGGTGTGTTCCTGCCTTAAGATTCAACCAATCAGATGATGACTTTGAAAATCCTGAATTGTTTGTAAGTGTAAGTGTGCCATATGCATCAGACATTCAGCCAATGGTCCATGGGCGTGATGTCTGAGGCTGAGACTAGCTGTTACATCCACCTAGTGGAAGGGCACTCCTCCCATCTCCAAGGGCACTCCTCCCATCTCCTTTGCTTTCCCACTATAAACTAAACTTCCTATAATCCATTGCCTGGACTCATTATGGTCTCATTACTTCCACTCTGCGTGATTTACTCATTTGTGTTTGTCTTTTTTAAGCCATTCATTCTTTGCTAAGTCTTGTATGTGTCACACTGCACCCGCGTTTTGACTTTGTGCCTGGTTTCCCGTATTTCCCTGTTTGCCTGTCCCTTGGACATTGTTTTATGTTTGGTCTGTTTTCCCTGCGGTTTTGACCCTTGCCTGTCATATGGATTACGATTGTGGATTACCCCTAAAAAAAGATGCTTTTGGATCCTCAATCTGTGTACACAACAGTACACAAGAGTAAATACAAAGTGTTTGTTGTTAGTTGCAAACAGCACAGCAGCTCCAGACAATCAAAACCATGTTACTCACATGAGTAACATCGGTGTGTTTCGCCCGCAGAAACCAGGGTCTAAATGAAGTTCCAGGTAAAAATTTTGCCCTCAGAAAGTCTCTGCTCACGAGGTAGTATTTTATTGTTCCGGGTAATTTCGGTGGAAAAGTGGCTTAAGTCTTTAACTGTATAAAGTTGAGTTATATAAATTAGTGAGTGTTCACTAATTTATGTATGTATATCTAGTTCAGTCATGAAACTTGCAGGGTGTAGGCTGATAGGTCCTTTACATGCAATCTGCAAGCGATCATATCATTCCCTCATGGCACAAGCTGATTGGCCTCTGCTGATCCTGCAGCCAATGAGATTGCTTGCTCAACATTTAAATAGTCTGGTTCATTGTTTGCTGTAGGCTAGTACTGCATCCGTCCACCTCCCCAGCTCCACCTGCCTAGATCTGCTATTGCATTGCATTGCATTTAAGCAGCAGCAGCAGCAGCAGCAGCAATGTAGCAGATCTAGTCCACCAAGACCAAATGCATTCACATTGGCATATTCAATAACATGCGTTTTATATATATATATATATATATATATATATATATATATATATATATATATATATATATATATATAGCCTATTATGCGCTCGAGCACACGCATAAAGCTTGCCGCAAATCACCAGCAACAAAAATAGGAAGGAGACATTTTAATTATTTATTAATAAATTAGTGTTTTCTGAGTCATTGTCAGCTGCAAAGATGAAGTTGATGACACTGCCTCGCCATTACTGCAGGATAGTGAACACACCTATAGAGAGAAATGCAACTTACATATGGTTTACATAAGCAGAGAGTATTTATTTTCGATTTCAATTGGTTCATTTAAAAGTAAACATTTCAAGCTTTCTATAGATATATTTCTCATGTCTGTGAGGCAAGTAGCCTATACGCTGAGTTTCAGTTCATACGATGTTATCAGGAAAAAATGCAAGTGATCGCGCAGGCTCCTCCATGTCTTGCAGTAAAGTGCGCTATACTTTAGCTTCCCTACTCCGTTCAAACACTTGGATATGTGCCTAATAATAGTGCACATTTATCTAGGTTAATGTTAGAGGGAGCAGCCATGTAAAGTTGCTACTAATTAAATGTTTAAAGGTGCCATCAAATGTTTTTTTTTTACAAAATGTAATATAAGTCTAAGTTGTCCCCTGAATGTGTCTGTGAAGTTTCAGCTCAAAATACCCCATAGATTTTTTTTAAAATAATTTTTTAACTGCCTATTTTGGGGCATAGTAGGAAATGCGCAGATTCAGGGCTGCTGCCCCTTTAATTGCTCGCGCTCTCCGCACCGCCAGAGCTCTCGAAACAAAGTTCACACAGCTAATATAACCCTCAAAATTGATCTTTACAAAGTGTTCGTCATGCATGCTGCATGCATACATCGGATTATGTGAGTGTAGTATTTATTTGGATGTTTACATTTGATTTTGAATGAGTTTGATGGTGCTCCGTGGCTAACGGCTAATGCTACACTGTTGGAGAGATTTATAAAGAATGAAGTTGTGTTTGTGAATTATACAGACTGCAAGTGTTTAAAAATTAAAATAGCAACGGCTCTTGTCTCTGTGAATACAGTAAGAAACGATGGTAACTTTAACCACATTTAACAGTACATTAGCAACATGCTAATGAAACATTTAGAAAGACAATTTACAAATATCACTGAAAATATCATGATATCATGGATCATGTCAGTTATTATCGCTCCATCTGCCATTTTTCGCTGTTGTCCTTGCTTGCTTACCTAGTCTGATGATTCAGCTGTGCACAGATCCAGACATTAATACTGGCTTGTCTAATGCCTTGAACATGGGCTGGCATATGCAAATATTGGGGGCGTACATATTAATGATCCCGACTGTTACGTAACAGTCAGTGTTATGTTGAGATTTGCCTGTTCTTCTGAGGTCTTTTAAACAAATGAGATTTATATAAGAAGGAGGAAACAATGGAGTTTGAGACTCACTGTATGTCATTTCCATGTACTGAACTCTTGTTATTCAACTATGCCGAGGTAAATTCAATTTTCAATTCGATGGCACCTTTAATATGATAAGCCATATTTGAGGTCGATGGATGATAAGCGAATGTTTGGATTTCCTGCATGCCAGTATTACATACTGTAATTACCACAAGGACCCTCCCTTAAGGATCTGTCCCTCACGGATTGCGTGACTTGCAACTGACTGACTAATAAGATTTTGGTCGACTAAGCCTCTTCTAGTTTACTAATGATTAGTCGACTATTAGGGTCCAGCCCTAAAAAATTCCCTTTAAGTATAGCTTCAATGTAGTTGTAGTCTGACAAGCCCAACACTGATCTTTACCTTAACAACTAGCTGAATAAATATCTGTCTTTCTCCGCATAGAAGATTTATTTTCCTTGCTATTAACCAACTTCCGTAGGAGTGTCGTTTTTGGTCAGTAAATCAATGCCGTAGTGAATAATCCTTTCCTCTGTTGTTTGTTTTCCTTGTTTAATGATGTTTCTTTCTGTTGATGGAGGCTGTCTCAGACTTGTCTTTTCAGCAGGAGATCTCCTGTTTATTCCTAATGCTTCTCCTCTGTCAATCTTTCTCCATTCCAGGTTGAACTGCTGGCTGTCGGAGCAATTTTACTGTTTGCAGTGTGGAGAGATTCATTTTAGTATTGCAGGTCACTGAATATGCCATAAACTAAATAACCCTCAAGTGAAGTGAAGTTGAATTTCTAATTCTAGTATTTCATTGAACAGAAAAGATTTGGATGACCCCAGAGTTAGAAATACTCAATTAAACTTCAAGCTCAAAGCTGCTTTGCCTCATGTTAGTTTAGAGATTCTCTGAAACTTCCAAGGTTTAACCATGTTATGTCGACTTTGTGGATCACCATTTACATAAACTGTTGGACCTGAAGTTGTCTCTCCATGCTTTTGTGTGGAAAAAGAGTTTCCTTTAGAGGTCTTGAAGTGAAAAAATGAGACATGGGACTATTCACCCTGCCTGCTAAGTAATAAAGCTAGTTTGTATGGATGAAGCCCGACAACACATTCTTTGAGAACAACTTTATATTTTTACGGTATTTTTCTCAACATGATTGAATTGCTCTCTCGAGCTGGGTCAAGATGGAATAATTTCATGCTTCATTTCTGGGGTTCAAGATAGTGCTCGCAGGACTTCCCCTTGGTAAATACTAACCATGGATTGAACATCCACTAGCTGGAAGACATGCTGATACGGAATAGACTTATATATTGAAAAGGAATATGTTTTCAATTAGCTTGTGGCTATATTTATTTAACATGTTCATGTTAACTGTAGTTTAAGGTTATATTCATCAAAAAATCCTGAAAAAAAGTTTTTTTTGATTGATTAAGTTTATTTCAAGGGGGAAAAAAAAAATATACATATATATATGTATACATACATACATAACATGTAATAACTACACACACATGACATATACATATATATATATATATATATATATATATATACAGTGCTCAGCGTAAACAAGTACACCCTCTTTGAAAAGTAACATTTTAAACAATATCTCAATGAACACAAAAACAATTTCCAAAATGTTGACAAGACTAAGTTTTATATAACATCTGTTTAACTTATAACATGAAAGTAAGGTTAATAATATAACTTAAAGAACAACATTTTCAGTTTATGTGACAATAGCCATGTTTACATGTACACTTTTTTGTCATTCCGATTAAAAACATTCCGACTGAAAGATTCGGTGGACTGTTTACATGAGACATTATCTAATCCTATATGGTGTTTTACATGTGTTTTACACTTTCAATCGAAATGACATTGTGACATGCGCACATTAGCTTGTGTCCTGTTTGCCGCTTTTTGGAAATGATACACAGAGTTCCTTCAGTGTATTTAATAAATGTGTTGTTTCAGTTTTACTCCAGTTTAATTTTTAAGTAATCGGTTTAATGCGTTTACATGGTTTTTATTTTGTTCGGTTTATAGAAAGGTTTATCCCACCCCACTCAAACCGATTACAATTTAATTAAGTTTGGGCATTTTTATTCTGATTGAGGTGTTTATATGGAGCATTTTCATTCGGATTGGACTTTTAAAACCGATTACAATGTCAAACGCACCTACTGATGACTGGAGTAATGATGCTGAAAATTCAGCTTTCCCATCATATTCAAATAGAAAACAGTAATAAAATAACAATATTACTGTTTTTATTGTATTTTTGATAAAATAATTGCAGCCCTAGGAGGAAAAGAGACAAACAAAAATCATACCAACGCCAAAAATATGCAAATGTGTGTGTAATTAATTTATCATTTGTTTTCATGTGTTTTTCAAGTATTTATTTTAGTATTTATTTTCTGTACAGTACTTAAGGAAGCAAGTGCCATTTTTGAAGGGATGAAGTTAGTGCAAGTGCCTTAGATGCCAAATTAGTTGATAGGTGAAGGAGTTTTGGAGCCTCTGGGAAAGTTTATTCAGGAGTATAGTAGTTTCTTTAGGAAGGACTGAGTTTTTCCAAAAGTGCTGCGGTAATATAGCATGACTCAGTATGACCTTCCCACAAGCCACACCAAACCGCAGGGTAATTGCTTGCTAATGACTGTTAAAAAAAAAGCAAGGAAATGTCAAATGAAGTTTGGAAACTTTCATGATTAATCTTTTTCGTGGTGGCAGGAGAAGATCTAAGCCATTCCATCAATCACATCAGGCAGGAGAGTGACTCTTTCTTCAGGGATGAAAGCATTTGCTCTCTCTCTCTCTTTGCATTTACTTAACTGTCCTTGCTCCTGTTTCCATCTCTCTCTCTCTTTCTTTGTCTTCTATTACATGTATCTAAGCGGTTTAGTGCCTTGCATCAGCACTCAAAGAGCTTTGTACATCTCCCTGCCAGAATATTTAATGAAAATATTCAGACTTTTGTCCACATTTGACCTTTCCTCAGGGGCGGACTGGTACTAAAAAGTGGCTCTGGACTTTCCGCAACAGAACGGCCCAAGGTACTCGGTCCCACAACACACCACAGATAACACACCGGCTCATTTTGCGTAGAGCAATTTTTAACACCACTTACTCAATTAAAAACATAACGCAATAAATAAATATATATATATATTTTTTTACTGTAGTAAAAAGTCGTTTTTGTGCATTAACATTAATAAATGACTGTCATATTTCTTTGCTATATGTACATTGCAAATAGAATTTTGAAAACTTTTTACACAGGGAAAATTTAATCTCAATAATGCTGAACCATAAACCATAAAATCAGTCCAAATATGTCAAATTGCTCTCGTTTGGATTTGGAATGTTGTGCAGAATTTTTGTGGACTGTCTTTATGGTGCCTTATAGCATTTGTCCACCTTTAGAGAAATTCACCAGAAAGGTGAGCAGTAGTTTGCAATCCTGAATATTACTGACAGTTGTTTAACATTAGGGTGTTAACATTAACATTATTTCTATAAAACCAAAAAGGAGAACACTTTTCAGGATACATAAAAGCCAGGATAAAAGAATCCCAAACCTAAGCAGTGACAAAAACTTACCAATCAAATGAAATCAGACCAAATCCATATTTGCAATGCAGAGGAGACACATGAAGCTGCATCTGAAGTGGCATTTAGATGTATTAACACAGACTGTTTACAAATGCATTCATAATGTAACAACGTTAATCTATGTTTTTTTATATATATATTGAATATAGAAATAATAAAACAAATATAGAAAAAAAAAATATATACTTTAAATGTGAAACTAAAACCACCAGTAGGTGGCAACAAGTCATTGTTTTAATGAATGAGTCATTGATTGATTGATTGATTGATTGATTCATTCATTCATTCATTTAACCAATTTGTTCAAAACAGATTAATTCATGAATGAAGCAAGTGACTCTCTTTATGAATGGGTCATTGAATCATTGACTCAGGTGATTCATTAAAAAATGCTGAATCATTCAAGAACCACCATGTTGATTGGAGATGCAAACATTATACTGTGACTGTTTGGAATTGTTTTGGAGCAAAAACACTCAATATTGACAATATTTTGTGTAAAATGTAGGCTACATCACTTAATATTAGCTTAAACTTAGCCTATGTTTTAATTTAATAACTATTTATTTATTAATTATATACTATGGGATAAAGTATAAAATAGGCTGTGCCGGTAGACAGACATGGTACTTTAGAAACAGATTGTATGACCAAAACCAGACAGACCTATTTAAAGGTCCCATGGCATGAAAATTTCACTTAATGAGGTTTTATAACATTAATATGAGTTCCCCTAGCCTGCATATGGTCCCCCAGTGGCTAGAAAAGGCGATGAGTGTAAACCGAGCCCTGGGTAAATTGATCAAATGAAAACTCAGACGACCCAATCTGGAATCTTCCCTATATGTCGTCATACGGGGAAAGGTTACCTCCCCTTTCTCTGCTTTGCCCGCCCATGAGAAAATGAGCTACTACAGTGAGATTTGAGCACAATATTTTTTTTTTTCTCAAGAGATATCATGGCTTGTAAACGAGCGAAGCATGGCAGTTGCTCAGTGTCTGGATGTACAAATGAACACCGAAGTATTTTTTTAGTTCCTTCATCCGAGCCTATGAAGGAACTGTGGGTTAGTTTTATTTTCTCTGGTAATGCGCCGATACAACTACCCAAAGTTTTGTATGTCTGCGCCACACGTTTCACCGACGACTGTTTCCTCAATGTGAGCCAATACAGCCTAGTTACTGTCGCTAATGTAAAGGTAAGTTAGATAGCATCAAGTATGTGTGTGAATACACACACTGTAACGCGAGTGTTGTACATTTCTTTGTTGTTTGGATAACCGTTCTGCTGTTGGTGTTATGGCTCACACGATATCCACATTTGATGCTTGATGTAATTGTAATAAGATTGTAAAAACTTTTTTCACAAAAGATTTATGAAATATAAAATATGTAAAAAAAATAAATGTTGGCATGGTAGCACATTTTCCGGATGGACCTATCCGAAAAGGTATTTATAATAATGGCAGAGGACTAATTTAGTGGCGCTGGTTAATGTCTATAGCTGATAATTATATATATAATATATATACGATAGCAAATCAGAGCAACATGAAAAGCCAACTATAGAGAATACGAATCTGACGTCACGCCGCATTGAGTTCTGGGTAACTTCTTTGTTTATCCGCCATCTTGACAGGATCGCGCAGCCTTTCCGTTATTGAGTTTAGTGCAGTAATTTGTTTTCTGTCATGATTGTGAAAAATGTCACCATTGTATGTCAATAATGCTGCATCTATAATTGTGATAGTAACTCAGGTTTGATATTCAGATTTCTTTTGGCTATAAATACGCAGTGCGCTGTCATAGACATGCAAATAATACCAAATATCGTTCTCCATGATTTGTGAATTAAGGTGACGCTGTCCTTTGGGCCGAAATCAGGGGTTTTTTTTGTAGTGACTCTTAATTTTATAATGGCTATAGCTCCAAATGTTGGACACTTAGAGGAATGAAACTGGTGTCATCTTCACCAGCTTGATCTGTGAATTTTTTCACAGCAAAGCTCTTGTCCTTAAACCCCTTGGTAAGTCCGCCAGTAAGGAATGTGAAATAAAGGCGTCCTTCATGTTTAACGTCTATTACCAATGAACACGCAGACTGCTGGAATAAAATAACATTGTTCTAGGTCGAGCTCGATTTGTGAAAACTTTCACAATAGCATTTTATCTCGTGGTCGTGTTTCTCTTTGCTTTTCCCCCCGTTTTTTGTATAATATGATATATATATATATATATGACCTTACCAGATAATCTGTGAAAGTTTTCACAGATCAGAATAGCGATGTTAGTGATCCAGGGAAGGGTCAGCTGACCCGTACTGAACTGTGAAAGTTTTCACAGATGAGAATAGTGATGTACATTATCTGTACAAGGTCATTTATATATTTTTATATAAATGACCTTGTACAGATAATGTACATCACTATTCTCATCTGTGAAAACTTTCACAGTTCAGTACGGGTCAGCTGACCCTTCCCTGGATCACTAACATCGCTATTCTGATCTGTGAAAACTTTCACAGATTATCTGGTAAGGTCATATATATATATATATATATATATATATATATATATATCTATATATCTATATATATATATATATATATATATATCATATTATACAAACGGGGGGCAGAGCAAAGAGAAACACGACCACGAGATAAAATGCTATTGTGAAAGTTTTCACAAATCGAGCTCGACCTAGAACAATGTTATTTTATTCCAGCAGTCTGCGTGTTCATTGGTAATAGACGTTAAACAGGAAGAACGCCTTTATTTCACATTCCTCCAACAAGTTGTAGGCGCCGCCCCGGCATGCAACGAGGCGTGACGTCGGTTCGTATTCTCTATGTAGGCTAGCATTAGCTACATGATAATAACTGTAACGGCATACATAAACCAACTAAAGTACACTATTCAGGCACAATGTTTTAAACTAACCATTCAGAGACGCCTGCTGTAGTCGCTGAGTTGCAACTTCTTCATCCGGATCAGATTCTGGGTCAAACTGAAACGACTGAGTGTGTACGAGCCATTGCGATACATCCACTGTCAACATTAGCGCATGGTACAGTGGCTGCAAGCTGGTTAAGGCCACACCCACCTTCCACCTTGCCCCGCCTCTCATTAGCATTTAAAGCTACAGACCCAGAAACGGCACATCCTGAGGAAAGCTCATTGTGGGACTGGCTTGTAGTGGCTGAAATTCTGCACCAAGGCTGAATTTTGGGAAAGAGACTTCAGATACAGTACTAGGGACCACTTAGGTCTATATAAAAGCATCCAAAAAGTAGCATGTCATGGGACCTTTAACATTTTAATCTTAAACAGTTGACAAATCTTGCTGTATTCATCCTCGTCATGTTCAGCTCCTTACATCTGACCTCGCGTTCTTCAAACGTTAAAAAGCTCAGTACTGGAATTACTGCTTGGGCTCAACTTCTGTGAACAGTAAACCCCGCCTTCTTTGATTTGATTGGCCATCTCAAACATTTTGACATGAACATGTGTTGTTCTTTTTCACACTTGAAAGACTTGCACTTAACTGAAGATCAATTCTGGCCAAGGTTACATTCTAAAGCCCAATGACAAGTCAGAGTGAGGCTCAGAAATCCTCTTGCTTCCTAATATTATACCAGACTGTCTCCACCAGCACACCATTATCTACATTAGTCATAAAGACAAAGAGTCACAGTTTCATTGTATCAAAGTCAACAATTGTTCAGAGAATGCCTCATCTGACTTATTTCTTGGTAAAGATTTGCCAAATCAGCATTGTGATCTTGGCATTGCATGTATGTGCAAACATATAGTACAAACTGCAAATTCTAGGAAACATTTTATTATTTATATATTCATAATATATTTATAAATACTTATATCATTCCGGTCATTGAATGTGAATTGCAGAGAGTGTATTACTGGTGGAATTTTTTAGTGACTACTTCAAGTTACACCGTTGCTCCAGTAGGTGTCGACAAGTGACTGTCTTTATAAGTCGTTGAATCAATCACTCAACCAAATAGTTCAAAAACACAGATTCTTTTTGGTTTAAAACAAGTGCTGAATTCATAATTGTGTACTAGCATACTACTCTTACCTTTTCTGCCATAGAAAGATATGGTAAAAATGCATAGAATAGTTTGCATTTCTGAATTCATTGGTTGAGGGGCCATTTACACAGCACCATTTTCAACTAAAAACTTTTTATGTGTTTTGGACATTCATTTACATGACAATGGTATTTTTGGGGTCTGAAAATGCACATTTTTAAAACGGGTTTCAAAGTGCAAGTTTTTGAAAATGATACTATTATTGTCTGTGGAAACTACAAAAATGTGAATTTGTGAAATTGGTGATATCATACATTTGCGTATTATGTGGTCAGCCTATAGGTGTGAAGTTTTTATGTCACATTTGCTTTTGTTAACACTATCGTGTAGGTTTAGGGTTTAGTGTAGGTGTACGTAAACATGTTGGTTTTAGCGCCACTCACTGGACATGTCAATTCAGAACTGCGGTGATACGTACAAATTCCAATGTAATAAAACATTGCCATATTCATGTTCATCTGTTCTGCATAAAACTAAACACGCTTTTAGCAATGAATTTTGCATTTTGAAAAAATATTGACACGGGTATGTTTTTCTAATGAGCCTGAGCTGTATGTTCTAGATCAGTGGTCATCAACCTTTTTAAGCCCAAGATCCCTGACCTCGACCTTTATGAAAGACAAGATCTACCTATTGAAGAATTGATAAAAAAAGACAGCCCGGATTGTATTTAGTATTTTTTCATGGCCAGTTCAGATTCAGATTTATTTATTTATTTTTACAAGCAAATTTGCCGATTCCGATACTGGTTGCAGATATTTTTATTATTATTATAAACAAAAATATCTAGCCATTTCAAATTAGAGGTAACCCCTGCATTTTAATCTCAATCCAAATGAAGATGCTACACACATGTTGCATGAGCAGTTTGTTTTTGATGATTTAAAGCCTAAACAGATGGTCTGAGTTTATTTTTGTGAAATTATATGCTACACACACAAAAAAAGCATGAAACAAACACTCTCTGACAGCAGGTGCCGCTTACGGAAGAGCAGCGATACAGCGTTTCCTTGGTTACCGCTGTAAACAAAGCAGCACTAAATAGCTACTTTATTCGGAGGTAAGAGGAAAATAAAATGCCATTGCCATCGAAATTTTTCTGAAGACAGTAAGTTCCCTTCAGAGATACATTCATCCTCACCACCAATTCAATATCTATATTTTCTTCCTATATTTCGAGCATTGTGAACAGTGAGCTGCTCTGCCTGCTACAGAATTTTCTCCTCATTGCGTCCATCTTCAGCGTCTCTGGCCTCTTGTTAACGGCTGTTTACAGACTCAGGCATGATGTGGGCTGTTTACTTTATCATTGTCCCAGTAGCTCCTGAAAATATCAGATAAATAAATACTAAAGAGAAATGTAATGTCTTTTTGTACTCATATTTCTGTTATTTTTGGGAGCTACTGGGACAGTGATAAAGATCTACCAGTCGATCTTTATCACTGTCCTAGTAGCTCCCGGGTTGGCGACCACTGTTCTAGATAGTATGAATGTGTGTAGTATGAATGTTAGTACTAGATTTGTTATGTTGTTACAGTCATGTGACCTACCAGTGTCAATTGCGTCACTTCACTGTCATCAGGGTTGCCAGGTTTTCACACCAAAACCTGCCCAATTGCTCCTCAAAACTAGCCCAATCGCATTTCAAGGGGGGTCTCACAGTAAAAATCGCGTTCTGGGGGTTAAAATCTGCGTTTTTGGCAGGGATCCCCTGTAAAATTTGTATTCCAGGGGCTAAATATCACATTATTTGGGGTTATTTCAAACCACAGACATGAAAAACAACCCGTGGCAACAGTGTAAAAGTAGCCCAATTCCATGGGAAAACTGCAGACTTGGCAACACTGACTGCCATTCACAAATCCTCACCCGTGGCCTCATGGGATAGTAAAGTGTCCATCGTATGCACACTTCAGAATCTCATTGGTAGTAGTTGGTTATTTTTGCCTAGTTTTTTATGAATACTATGAATTCAAGTGTACTGTTTATCACCTACTATATAGTAGGGACATAAGCAGCCAGTGTCTCCTTCTGGGATACCAAGTGGAAGTTCATATTCTCTGATTGAAATGCTGACACAGAGATGGGCAGATTCTGCAGGATATCCCGATAAAATGTCAGTCTTAACCACACCCCTCAATAGATGACTGACAGATGCTGTACAGTCTTTAACCACACCCCTTTCTTTGAGTGATGGAATGTGTTTCTTATCCATCTCAGTGTGTAGAGAGCTCTAATTTTTGCCTCCCATGAATTTGATTGGCAGTAATAAGCCTGCAGCTTTCATTTCCTGTCTGTCCGAGAGAGGGAGAGAGAGAGAACAGTGAGAAAAGCAGACACAGGAAACGCATCACTGAACCCTGACAAACTGCTCCCCGATCCCTCTTTCCCATCACCCCATGATTAAACTATGAACTTGACCTGCCCTTTGGGATAGTTTTGATAGGTGGAAACACTTTTGTTTTAGCTGTCAGCATCTTCTAGCCAGTTTTCCCAGAGTTTCCATTTTCCCACAGTCGCTCTTATACTACTTCAGTTAACACAGAGGCAGCGGCGACTACAGCACTGTTTGAAACACAATGGGTTCTAGCTCTTCACGCATTGAGACTCTATGCAAAGAGCTTTGAGACCAGCTTAACCAGACAAACAAAACTTTTTCTAAGCTGTGTAGGGCTACCTTAGTCCTTTATGAGTTTTTGTGAATGGTCATTAATGTATTATTTACAGTCTTTCCTCACTTTTGATCTCTCGCTCCCTCTTTCTCTCCCTCACTGACTTGCGCTCTTGTTTTTTAATCTCTTACATGCTGATATGCGCTGGTATCATCTTTTATCCTTCATTAAATATTTTGTACTTGCCAAGTGCTCTCGTAGCACTAATCACATTAGCTATGCTGAAAAAATGGCTTACATAAGAAAGCCAACTGGGAGAGGTAGATACACAGAAAGAGAGAGATAGCCAGGAGTAGAAGAAGGTCAGAAAAAGAAAAAGACAGACCAATGACCTTTACACAGCACATCTGTAGGTTTTTATTTTTATTTGCAGTTTTTAGATAAAGCAGCTCAGGAGTGTGAATGGTGGAAAGGGAAAGTGAGAGAATTAACTACAGTATGTTCGGAATAGCACACTACTATACAACATGTACTATTTCTGTAGATTGAAGCTTTATTTAAATAGAATGAAAATTCTATTGAGCAACTTTGGTAACACTTTATTTTACAGTTTCATGTACTGTAGTAATAGCAGTAAATTATGCATAATTACATAGGACCAGAGCTTGACATTAACTTTTTTGCTCACCAGCCACGTGGCTAGTGGTTTTCCAAAGTTACTAGCCACTCAGCGTTTTCACTGGCCACAATTTTGACATAGATACCATGGTGAAAAACTGCCATATAGATATTTTTAATCTTACTCATAATTTGGCAGCAGGTATATTAGGCTGCTGTCACTTTAAGACCTGACGCACGGATCCATTATACTGTTACACATGTGTTTTCTTTCTCAACTGTTTACATTCATTTAAAACATAACTGACTTTTTTTACGTGAATACTTGCATTTTGACATTATTTTGTATGTATTTGACTGTTTAAGCACAATAAGCAGTGAAAAAGAACTCAATTTAGTACTAAGAGGTGGCTTCATGTGTGTGCACTTTGGGTGTGAGCTCAAAATCTGCAGGAATAAGGAAAATTATGTGCAATGGGTGCACTCCCACTCCCCGTCTTTGAGCTCATTTACCATGACTCGTCTTTCATGAGATTCGTACTCTAGGCTTCTCCATCCTAAGTACAACTCTGTATCAACTGAGCTACCGAGCAAACTTATTATGATTGAAAAGCAAAACGTAAGAAGCTGGTTAAGCGATACCAAGTCCAAAATGTATTTTTTACAAATCGCGCACTTTGGTAAAAGCGTTTTGAAATCATAACATAATATTTTGCAAGGAGACGTAAAAACAAGTGTTTATTAATCCATCTGACCTTGTAATCATAACTGTGTATGAAAACGTTTAAAAGCGCTTGCTATTTTACTGCCCCTAGTGTTCATTTCTGTTGGAAACTGCAGTGATATGATTTTCAATATTTAATTCAGAATACAACATAGATGACTAATCAAATGTTTAAACTGAGAAAATGTATCATTTTAAGGGAAAAATAAGTTAAATTTCATGGCATCAACACATCTCAAAAAAGTTGAGACAAGGCCATGTTTACCACTGTGTGGCATCCCCTCTTCTTTTTATAACAGTCTGCAAATGTCTGCTCCACTATTTTTTGCCGCAGCATTGGGGGAATTGGTGATCCTCTGCCCATCCTGACTTCTGAGAGACACTGCCACTCTGAGAGGCTCTTTTTATACCCAATCATGTTGCCAATTGACCTAATAAGTTGCAAATTGATCCTCCAGCTGTTCACATTAAACTTTTACAGCCTCTTATTGCTACCTGTCCCAACTTTTTTTGGAATGTGTAGCTCTCATGAAATCCAAAATGAGCCAATATTTGGCATTACATCTCAAAATGTCTCAATTTCAACATTTGATATGATACCTATATTCTATTGTGAATAAAATATAAGTTTATGAGATTTGTAAATGATTGCATTCCTTTTTAATTCACAATTTGTACAGTGTCCCACCTTTTTTTGAATCAGGTTTGTATATAAATATATATTACATCATAATTTTAAATCAAAATGGATCAAAAGATGTCGCTACTTCTGTTTCATTGCGACTTTAAGATTTGTTGCATTGTCACGTTATTTTGATGAGATGACAAGTACATTTCGCTAATAATTAGAAATAAAATGCAAGTAACACATTGAATTAAACATGAAGTAGAAAGACTGAAATTGTATTTTCTTGTAAAACATACTCCAATTCTTTGAAAAATCTTTTTATAAACTAGAATAAAGCTATTATATTTGCCAAATTGAGCAGAATACTTGACCTTTTATTTTCAGTATGATTCTTTGATCGTTATTGAATATATTTTTACTTAAATTTCAGTTACTCACTGCAAATTAACCATTTTTTCCAAGATAATAACTTTTGTGATGTTTTGTGACAGCAATGAAGCATACAACTGTTTGAAATGTTTTCTGTTGCATACTGCATAGTACACACTGCTTCACAATACTCTTTTTAAAAAATATATTATATATTGATTATGATTATACATTATTATATAGTAGGTAGTTTGTACACAGTAGGTTTGTCTTCTGCTGATAATTTGTATGCATGGAAGAGCCTGTATAAGATAATTATGTTGTGGCATCACAAACAGACACTGACATACTGATGTGCTTCATTTGCATTTTCATACACACACACACACACACACACACACACACACACACACACACACACACACACACACACACACACACACACACACACACACACACACACACACACACACACACACACACACTAAAAAGGCTTCTGCTCAGTGGGTCCATGACCTGCTGTATCTGGTGGGGTTAAAGATTGGCCCTCATTGGGAAGAATTTATGTCTACTCTTCTCTTTTTCTGGACTTCAAGCACAAGTTTGCTGATTAGGCATGTTGGGTTGCCACACACCCCTGGATTATACATATGCTTAGTAAACTTCGCTAATTTACTAGTTAATTATGTCTGTGTGTGTTTGTCTGCATATAGTGTAAAGTGCATTATTTGTTGTGTCTTTTTTGTAATTCTGAATTTCTGTATTGATCACTTACAGTAAGTGCTGGAAAACCTTGTGGATATTAATGAGAAAATTAGGGTTGTCACAATTAAAGGGTTAGTTCACCCAAAAATGAACACAAATTAAGATGTTTTGTTAAAATCCAATGGCTCTGTGAGGCCTCCATTGACAGCAAGATAATTAACACTTTCAGATGCCCAGAAAGCTACTAAAGACATATTTAAAACAGTTCATGTGACTACAGTGGTTCAAACTCAATGTTATGAAGTGACTAGAATACTTTTTGTGCACCAAAAATAACAAAATAACAACTTTATTCAACAATATCTAGTGATGGGCGATTTCAAAGCTTCGAAGCTTCATCTTTTTTTTTTTTTTTTGACGCGCAAAAAGTATTCTCGTCGCTTCATAACCTTAAGGTTAAACCACTGTAGTCACATGAACTGTTTTAAATACATCTTTAGTAACTTTCTGGGCATCTGAAAGTGTTAATGATCTTGTTGTCAACGGAGGCCTCACTGAGCCAACGGATTTTATCAAAAATATCTTAATTTGTATTCTGAAGATGAATGAAGGTCTTACGTGTGTGGAACGACATAAGGGTGAGAAATTAATGACAGAATTTTAATTTTTGGGTGAACTAACCCTGTAAGAATGTTTCACTTGCAATTAATTGTCATATATAATGATTTGTCTGCTTTATTCATGTCCCTTTTAAATATTATTACAATTTAAAGTAACTGTTTGTTACAATATAAGATAACTGTTAAAATGTAATTTATTCCTGTGATCAAAGCTGAATTTTCAGCATCATTACTCCTGTCTTCAGTGTCCCATGATCCTTTAGAAATCATTCTAATATGCTGATCTGCTGCTCAAGAAACATTTATTATCATTTTTTTCTTTGATGAATAGAAAGTTCAAAAGAACATTTATTTGAAATAGATTTTTTTTGTATATCACTTTTGATCAAATTATGATGTCCTTGCTGAATAAAGGTATTAAAAAAATCTTAGTGACCCCAACTTTTGAACAGTAGTGTACAGTATAGTAGTTTATTAGTATAACATTAGTTATATTAGTATTATATATATATAGTATTATATATATATATATATAGTAATATATTAAAAATAAAATTATTATTATAATGCAATTGCAATATATGTTCCCCCTACTTGTTTCTGGTTTAACACTACATTTAAAGGTGGTTAAACCCTCAATTTTTTATTTCACATAAAGGAGTTTAGAAAATATTTTAATATGACCCTTATTCCAAATGTCATGAAAATTTATCATCTTATATATTTTTTCTCTGTTATTAAATTTTTATGTATATCTTTGATTGACATTATAAAGAATTCATGGAGCTTGCTGTAACAATGACAATGATCCTGTGTAAAATGGTGTGATGTGTTCAACATCTCTCTTCCTCTGTCCTCCACAGCTGCGTCCAGCTTCAGCTTCTGTCGGGCTGCGCTGGAGCACACAGTCTCAGCAGAGCAGCTGAACTATCAGCTGCCACGCAAGGCCGGGGGCAACCTCACCTGGCATGAAGGACGTGGGCAGAGGGTGACGAGGAGGACTGTCAAACTGCTACAGCAGCCCGGCACAGAAGGAATACAGGTACACAACCACAGTCACACTCCCCATAGGAGAGAAAGTCACTAATGAGAACTCACTACCATCTTAAAGGGATAGTTCACCCAAAAATGAAAATTCTGTCATCGTTTACTCACCCTCAAGTTGTTCCAAACCTGTATAAATTCTTTATTCTGCTGTACGCAAAGTTAGATTTTTGGAAGAATGTTTGTAACCAAACAGATCTCGCCCCCCATTTACTACTATAGTAGGAAAAATAAATACTATGGTAGTCAATGGAGTGTGAGATCTGTTTGGTTACAAACATTCTTCCGAATATCTTGATTATATCCAGACTATGATTCCATCCAGTCGGAGGATATAAAAACATAATAACAGTCTGTTCACATTTTCGAGTCTTTAGGCTTACGATGCTTTTGAGAAACCAAACCCAGTCTGTCAATAACACTCTGTTTAGTCCAGGTTGCAAAACGTTTTTAAATGGAAACGGTGGTGCGTTGAATACCCTGATCTGATAACACAAGAGTTGCAACTATGGCAGCTGAGAAGGCCATTCTTTGTGTTCTTTTCGAAGAATTTTCAGAGACTGATGAAGTCGGTATAAATACGTGTTTAATACTGCAAAATAATCTCAATGTTACAGTCACTGCCCTTGCCGTCCATAATAAAAGAGAACATCCCAATCGAGTGAAGGGATTTTTTGGAAACTGTGGTTCCTAATTATTGTGATCCAACATTTGCCTTGCATTTCAGGATGAAAAGACAAACATTTCAGATGAAGGATAATCCACTACTTGCCTCCGAGACTGTGTTATGATCTATGACCTTATTATTTGTATTATGAGTATTAGGCTTATCATTATTGATTAGCATTGTTGTGTGCTATTGTAATATTTACCATTATATAATTAGAGGAGAATGGAAAAGTTTATGAAAGTGTCACTCCAAAATAGAATAGCAAAATATATAAATATGTATAGTACTTTTATGTTACATTTATACCCATTGTGCGAGCTGTATCTTTAATACCACATGGTTTATATACACGTTGTTGCTGATTGGGCTGACATTTTTGACACACCCACCAAACAAGAGAAAATGTACAGTGGGTACGGAAAGTATTCAAACCCCCTTAAATTTTTCACTCTTTGTTATATTGCAGCCATTTGCTAAAATCATCGTTCATTTTTTCAAAAGTTCTTTTTTTTTTTCCTCATTAATGTACAAACAGCACCCCATATTGACAGAAAAACACAAAATTGTTGACATTTTGGCAGATTTATTAAAAAAGAAAAACGTCTCGGGTTACAGATGTAACCCCTGTTCCCTGAGTAAGGGAACAAGATGCTACGTCGAATGACGTGATGGGAACCCTCTGCATTTTGTGTTCGTGAAGCACGGACCAGGAAACTATAAAGCATACCCAGAACAAAGAACGCTAGCTTCTGGAATATGTCTGAAGCAAGACGCTCACAGGTATGCTGGGGGTACGGCAACGTGACGTAGCGTCTCGTTCCCTTACTCAGGGAACAGGGGTTACATCTGTAACCCGAGACGTTCCCTTTCGTGGGGAACGCTATCCCAACTACGCCGTATAACCAAGTACCTGTCTGTTATCTTGTAGACAGAACTGAGGAACCCGGAGAGGAGCCTACGTCCAGGTTGTAAAACCAATAAATGTGTGCTGGGATGACCATCCAGCAGAACCACATATGTCATTAATGGATATTCCTGACATTTAGGCCTTTGAGGCCTTTGAACACGGACAGCTAATGGAGATGGCTGTCCGGCCGCGTCATAAGCAAGTGAGATAGCCTCGACCACCCACTTGCTCATTCTCTGCTTAGATGCTGGACCTCCTTTCTAATGAGACCCATAAAACACACAAACAATTGATCTGTTTTGCCCCACAGGGCAGCTCTGTGGACATATGCATCTAAAGCCCTCACTGGGCAGAGCAGATTGAGTTTCTCCTGATCTGAAGTTGTAAATGGAGGAAGATGGAAGGCCTAAAGTACGATGGAACCTGGGACGTTGGTGGGGACCTTAGGCATATAGCCTGGTCTAGTGTGCAGGAACGCTTTGACCATTCCAGGTGGGAATTCCAAACACAAAGAAGCAGCTGAAAGTGCTTGAAGAACTCCTATTCTTTTAAGAGATGAAATAGCCAGTAGAAATATGGTCTTTAAGGGTGAGGAATTTCTCTGAAATTTCCTCTAGTGGTTCGAAGGGAGCCTCAGCTATCCCTTCTAATACCACGGCCAAGTCCCAGGCCGGAGTCCTTGTACGTACTGAAGGCCTCAGCCTCAGAGTACTACGGAGGAAGCGTATAAAAAAGGGGGTCTCGACCTACCGAAGAATCCCCCAGAGGAGTATGGCCGAAATGGCCGCATATACTTCCTCGTGGAGGGAGCTCTGGAGTGGAGTATGGTCTCCACAACCTCAGTTGGGAGGGCAGCATCTATGAGCCTGGCCCCCTCAGAGGCCAGGCCCACATTCTCCATAGTTCTGGGCGTGGATGAATTATCATGCTGCCCGC
This sequence comes from Chanodichthys erythropterus, assembly GCF_024489055.1. NCBI lineage: Eukaryota > Metazoa > Chordata > Actinopteri > Cypriniformes > Xenocyprididae > Chanodichthys > Chanodichthys erythropterus. Next base: position 12,606,762 of record NC_090240.1, read on the forward strand.
TTGAGACAGGAGGTCCTGCCTGAGAGGAAGCTCCATCAGGGAGCCATCTAGAAGTGATACTAGGTTTGAGAACCATATTTTGGTTGGCCAGTACAGGGCTATCAATATTAGACTGACCCCTTCCTGGTGTACTTTCTCCAGAACAGGAAATGCATACAGACGCAGCCTCGGCCACGTCTGTACCATGGCATCCAGACCCAGTGGTGCTGAATGAGATAGGGAGAACCACAGTGGACACTGGGTTGATCCCCTGAAGCAAATAGGTCGATTTCAGCTCAACCAAAGTTTTCCAAAGTGAGCTCCACACCTCAGTGTGGAGACTCCATTCCCCGGGCCTCGGCCCCTGCCTCGACAGGGCGTCTGCTCCCACATTTTAACACTCTGAGGTCTGAAAACGCGCCGGCGCGTTTTGCAGGGTTTTTTTCACATTGCAGCAAAACAGACTTAAAATGCTCCGTCATTTTTTGTCATAGAGACATAAGTAATATATCAATTGAAACTATATAATATCTTATTTTATTTGTATGCACTCAGAGTAAAAACACAATGTTGTGCTTTTTGTAAAATAAAGAAAACTAACATGATGCGTGATTTCTCCTCTCCCTCTGAACGAAGTCCAATCTGATAGTTCTCAGAAAATGAACTGTAACTTAGTGAATACTAATCACAGAAAAATTAAACTTATGTCTAAGAAAACGTTAAGATGTCAGGTTTTTAAAAAAAAAAAAAACCTTCCGTGTTTATGTAATCTGTATGAAAAGAGAGCCATGTCAGAAGTCTGTGATTCAGCTCATTATCCGCTAATGCGGCCATGCCCACGGAGCCAACGCTATTCAGACGCAAATTCAGAGGCAATACATGCATTCATCGTCTCAATCGTGTATTTATTGTCTTGAAAAGTGTTTATCTGGATGTAAAAGTCATGGTTAGCGAGCTCTAGAAGACATGCAGTTAGTTCCTGTTTTCTTTTCTTCTATAGATGAATTATAGATGAATTTTTGTTTCTTTAGCACCCACGGGCTGCAGTATGAATTGGAAACTCCATTCATGGAATAACCTCTTCTTCTTTTAGATGAATTTGTGGACTAAAAATGCACAGAGCGCCCTCCGACTTCAAGGGTGAATTGAAAACACCAGCGCTCATAGTAATGACAATGAATATAGAATAAATAACTACTCTGTATAGAAAATTGACATAAGCATATGAGAATCCAATATTTCTCCAAATGTGCATGCTTTTAAACTAAAAGCCTATATTCAGACTCTTTGCATCACAGAAATACATTATATTTTAAAGTATAATATAAAACCATTACTTTATATTGTAATAATATTTTTCTGTATGTTTCATATATCATAATGAGCTTGAGACATCACAGAAGGTTTTTTTTCACAGCCTACCTGACTGAAATGCCTCATTAATATGCAAGTCATTTCAGCTCATTACTATCCAATTCTTTTGTCTTCTCAGGTGAGAATGGCCCATTTTCAGTGGTGATTCACGCCTCCTCGCATACTGTGTTTCTTGGCAAAAAGTGTCTTACAAAAACTAAATCAATATATTGTTTTATATGAAGGAGTAGGCAGCCTAATTTTTACATAATTTTGAAGCAAAAACTCTAGTTTACAACCTCCAATACCCTAAAGTATTGTAAACACAGATTTACTATACTTTTTTTGGCCTTATTTCAGTGACTCAAGTTTTTTGTTTTTTCAATAACCACGCATAAATGTTATTCCTTCAAAAACACAAACATGTACATACATGTTCCTCACATATTATTGTAGCCTAGTTTGTGCTGAATACAGTGTAATGACACTTTTTCCATTAATATGTTTATGAACAACTGAAAAAAGCACAAATGTCAGGGCATGTCAAAACTTCTCCAGGCCCCAAATCAGCCTCAGACTCCAGAGGGTTAATGCCCTCAGGTCTGGGAGGAAGTATTTTACTGCAAGAAATACCGCCATCATTTCCAGCCGATTTAAGTGCCAGGAACTGATGGTCCTCCCAGAGACCCTGAGCCGAGCGACCACTCATGATCGCCCCCCAGCCCATGAGGAAAGCATCCGTCGTAAGCATTACGCGACGACGAGAAGTCCCCAACATGGGTTCTGGGACAGGAACCAAGGCTTTTTCCACATGACCAGAGCACGAAGGCATCGCCGTGTGACTTTTGATCTTGCGAAAAGGATTTTCCCTCGGAGAAAACCCCTTGGTCCTGAGCCACCACTGTAAGAGTCTCATGTGCAGAAGGCCAAAAGTAATAACGTTGGACGCGGCTGCCATCAGACCCAACAGTCTCTGAAACTGTTATACAGTGAGTGACTGGCCTAACTTCACCCCATTCACGGCTCCGAGAATGGAAATTACACGAGCAGGAGACAGCCGCGCATGCATCATGGTAGAATCGCAGATTACTCCTAGATAGTTTGCAATCTGACTCGGAAACAGCACACTCTTTTTGGCATTGAGCCTCAGCCCAAGCTTTTTCAAGTGCGACAGAACAACATCTCGATGTTGAACTGCCAACTGGAGTCTCAATGGAGCCAGCGCTGCATCCACGCACTTCATGAACATGCGGGGTGATAATGATAGGCCGAAAGGAAGAACCCTATATTGGTTAGCTTTGTCCCCGAAAGCAAACCTGAGGAACTTCCTGTGAGAAGGATGGATGGATGGATACATGAAAGTAACCAACTTTCAGGTCTATCACAACAAACCAGTCCTCGGACCTGATCTGTGGGATAACCCTCCATCCTTCTTTGGAACAATGAAGTATAGGTTGTAAAACCCTGACAGCTTGCTGGGAGGAGAACCCCTTTTATAGCTCCTTTTTGCAAGAGCGTCATAACCTCCTGTTCCATTACCAGAGACTGCTCGGGGGCCACCACTGTGGGAAGGACCCCATTAAACTGGGGCGGGCGAGACCCGAATTTGTAACCCTTTTCTATTGTGAGCAGCACCCATTTTGAAATATTTGGGAGAAGTTTCCATTCTGCCTTATTTACAAAGGGAACCAGTCTCTCGAGACTGGCCTCTGGTGTTTTTTGAACACTTGACTCGGCACCTAAAGCGGCGAACCGGCAAGGAACAGCCAAATCAAGTGATGACCGGCCCTCCTCGGAGAATCGGTGGAGACCGCTGCGCCCTGAAGCACACTGGGTGGCAGGGTTAGCAGATACACATATATATACATACACATATATATACATACACACACACATGCATGCATAATTACGGACACGTGATACATGCGCAGCCTCGGCAAACGCAAGACCCGAGCCGTATATTCATTCTTGCAGACTTAATCTACGCGCTGCCTCGGCAACGCGAGATCCGAGCTGTATATTCTTTATGAAAACCCAATCCACGCTCTGCCTCGGCAAGCGCGAGATCCGAGCTTTGCATTAAACTTTTATTCCCTCGAGAATAAAGCCAACAGGAGTGGAGCTACAAAACTCCCGCTAGTGCATACTTTTCTTTGGGACATTTTTATGAATGAACACTGTCACTGTCAGTTGTGAGCTGATGTGCATGCTCCACTCCCAGCAAACGACACATTAATCGTGTGTATCCCAACTCGCTTTGTAGTGTAGCACAGGGGAAAAATCAAACAGCTGTTCATGATTGATTTGTTATAAATGTGTGATTTTGAAACACGATATGTGTGTGACTGTGAGGTGGTGATCCTCAGATCGATATCACAATATCCACCTCCTCAGAGCTGGACATGTGAATATCGGTGCCTCAACCCGGGGGAAGAAATCGCAGAGCGTGCTTCCACCTGGGAGACGGCACTGAACCTGGCAGGTGAAGGCAGAGAAAGGGCGGCGCCCATCTCTAACCCCTCTGTCAGATCCATTTGTGAACCCCACAAACGGAGCCTCCGGCCTGCCTCAGCAGAAGCGGGACCCGATCCGCGGGGAACACTGGAGCACAGTGTCCTGAGAGTGAGTTTTTACAGTGCACACAGACGGCTCCCTCAAGAGCTGCCTGGGCATACTCACTCCCACTTCACTGCTGTTTCTCGCCATAATACGTCTTTTTTATATATAAATATATGGATTAGTGTGAGATACTGTTGTCGCCCTCAGACGAAGAGATCGTGATTATTTATATGTGATAAGACAAACAACACCAAATAAGACACACAAGATACAGAGAGCACTTGCTGAAGACAACAGAAGCTAGCGTTCCTTGTTCTGGGTATGCTTTATAATTTCCTGGTCCATGACGTCACCCGCCTCTGACGTCATGTTTCCTCATTGGTTGGATACAGAGGTGCTTCACGAACACAAAATGCAGAGGATTCTCATCACGTCTTTCGACGTAGCGTTGATAGTTACCACGAAAGGGAACTGAAATATCACATGGTCCTAAGTATTCAGACCCTTTGCTGTGACACTCATATATTTAACTCAGGTGCTGTCCATTTCTTCTGATCATCCTTGAGATGGTTCTACACCTTCATTTGAGTCCAGCTGTGTTTGATTATACTGATTGGACTTGATTAGGAAAGCCACACACCTGTCTATATAAGACCTTACAGCTCACAGTGCATGTCAGAGCAAATGAGAATCATGAGGTCAAAGGAACTGCCTGAAGAGTTCAGAGACAGAATTGTGGCAAGGCACAGATCTGGCCAAGGTTACAAAAAATTTCTGCTGCACTTAAGGTTCCTAAGAGCACAGTGTCCTCCATAATCCTTAAATGGAAGACGTTTGGGACGACCAGAACCCTTCCTAGAGCTGGCCTTCCGGCCAAACTGAACTATCGGGGGAGAAGAGCCTTGGTGAGAGAGGTAAAGAAGAACCCAAAGATCACTGTGGCTGAGCTCCAGAGATGCAGTCGGGAGATGGGAGAAAGTTGTAGAAAGTCAACCATCACTGCAGCCCTCCACCAGTCGGGGCTTTATGGCAGAGTGGCCCGATGGAAGCCTCTCCTCAGTGCAAGACACATGAAAGCCCGCATGGAGTTTGCCAAGATGGTGAGAAATAAGATTCTCTGGTCTGATGAGACCAAGATAGAACTTTTTGGCCTTAATTCTAAGCGGTATGTGTGGAGAAAACCAGGCACTGCTCATCACCTGTCCAATACAGTCCCAACAGTGAAGCATGGTGGTGGTAGCATCATGCTGTGGGGGTGTTTTTCAGCTGCAGGGACAGCACGACTGGTTGCAATTGAGGGAAAGATGAATGCGACCAAGTACAGGGATATCCTGGACGAAAACCTTCTCCAGAGTGCTCAGGACCTCAGACTGGGCCAAAGGTTTACCTTCCAACAAGACAATGACGCTAAGCACACAGCTAAAATAATGAAGGAGTGGCTTCACAACAACTTCGTGACTGTTCTTGAATGGCCCAGCCAGAGCCCTGACTTAAACCCAATTGAGCATCAATGGAGAGACCTAAAAATGGCTGTCCACCAACGTTTACCATCCAACCTGACAGAACTGGAGAGGATCTGCAAGGAGGAATGGCAGAGGATCCCCAAATCCAGGTATGAAAAACTTGTTGCATCTTTCCCAAAAAGACTCATGTTTTAGATCAAAAGGGTGCTTCTACTAAATACTGAGCAAAGGGTCTGAATACTTAGGACCATGTGATATTTCAGTTTTCCCTTTTTAATAAATCTGCAAAACTGTCAACAATTCTGTGTTTTTCTGTCAATATGGGGTGCTGTGTGTACATTAATGAGGAAAAAAATGAACTTAAATGATTTTAGCAAATGGCTGCAATATAACAAAGAGTGACCCCGTTTCGAGGAAACATGTCGTTCAACCCGAAAAACGTAGCAAAACATTGCACACCGGTTTGAGCTGGAACGTGCCCCAGGTATCTATGTAGCCCCTCCTTCTGAAAAGTTCAATGTGCTCTGATTGGTCGGCTAGATCAGTGTGTTGTGATTGGTCAATTGTGTTGAGCGTCTTTTAGAAATGGGAGTTCAGAAACAGTGCTAACTGATTTAGAGAATAACCCCTTTTCGAGTGACTTTTTCAGGCTCAAACAGCAACATTACACACCAAAGAGAGTTGAAAATTTAAAAAAAAAAAAAAAAAAAAAAAAAAAAAAGCATAATAGGTCCTTTTTAAGCGAGATGAGGGTGCGATGAAACCTTATTTAGCATTTGATAACTATTCTGCAGAAACAGAATCTGAAAGACTCCCACAATTTTGTAATTCAAGTGTTAAGAACCTGGTTTAAAGTTTGCTCTTTATTCTAGTTGCCATAACCTTGAATTTCAACAGTTAACTGTGAGTGTGTGTGTTTGAATACATGCCAGTGACCTTCTCCTATTCACACACACACACACACACACACACACACACACACACACACACACACACACACACACACACACACACACACAACCAGCAGTGCTCATGCAATACTGAGCTCATCTGAGCCAATCCTGAGACCAGGACAGGGGCATAAAATCTGTTCTATTTAAAGTGATTCTCAGAACAGCAGAGCAGCTCCATTTACACACACATCTCCTCACAGTTCACTGTCAACCAGAAAAAAAGATGTTTAACATATAAAAAAAAAATCATAAATCACTCTCTACTGTCAGCCACTCCACTAATCCTTTGTTTTAAGGTGACATTACAAAAGGATATTTTTTCAATTTACTCCATTCAAATCAATTATTCGCAACATAACAGACAGAGCATAAAGGACACGCTAATCACATCTGATAGTTAAAATCAGGGTGAAAATATTTTATTAAAAAATAATTATGGCCCTCAAGGTTGATGCATACAAAGAAGACTAATTAATTTCAAGTCCGCCTCTCATTTGTGTCTGATGATAGAAAAACCATGCGTATTATGAGACACTTCAGCCTGATTCTTAGCTAATGATTCTCATAATGAGACACTATAATATCCAGACATCAGAGGTGCTATTTCCTCATCACGACAGGTTTTATGACGGTTTGGGTGTGCAGTGAGAAAGAAGAAGGTAATCTGATGAATAGATCGGAGGAGAAGTTTACAAACTGCAGCTGAAAACATAAAATATCATGGAGCTAAAGCTGTAAACAAGGAAACCTCTACACAACCTTCAGAGCTGGAAATGAAGGACATCAATATTTTATAATGGGTGCAAAAGAAATCCTGGATAATATTAAACACTCATGTGCCTTTGAAAATCAAGGTCTGTTCATACCAATCTGACTGCATGTTTCTGCAGCTCTTTTTGATATTGTGGGATCTGTGATGCCACACAGGCAAATACATTTGCATATGCCAGCCTCCAGAGCAAGCCTTTGATGAATAGTTGTACATCATTGCACCATAGGCCAGTTCAGTCACTTGACGGGTGGCATTTGCCCACACTGGATGTATACACAGTATACAGATGCACACTCAGTTTCTGACATACTCCACGTGCTTGAGTCTGTCGACATCAGAACAAATGGAAGAGTGAATGATTTTGACGTGTCCAGTTTAAACAGCTCATTTGCGCCTCTTTACAGACTTCAGAAGCTCCCAGTGCCAGAAACAAGTGGATGGTTTATTTTTAATGGTGTTATAAATCACGTCTGAGCATTTTATGTTTGTTCGGAGCATTTGTTTTGTATAAAGCAGTCAACTGTATTGGATCTGACAGCAGCTGTATCACAAACCTTATGTCAATGATTTCATAATGCTTTTCTGTAAATTACGGTTTTATATATATAATGTTTTCAAAACACTTACTCACATGCATTATTGAGTGGGTGTTGATAATGTTTCCTATGCAATGATGTTAGCAAATCATAAGTGGGCATTTACTGACAAAACTCATAGGAGCCGCTCCTTAAGGGTGCGCTAGAACCAGTTTTTACAAGATGTAATACAAGTCTAAGGTGTCCCCTGAATGTGTCTGTGAAGTTTCAGCTCAAAATACCCTATATATTTTTTTTAATTCATTTTTTTAACTGCCTATTTTGGGGCATCATTAACTATGCACCGATTCAGGCTGCGGCTCCTTTAAATCGCGCGCTCCCTGTTCTTCGGAGGTCTTTTTAAGGTGCCCTAGAATCAGAATTTGAATTTACCTCGGCATAGTTGAATAACAAGAGTTCAGTACATGGAAAAGACATACAGTGGGTTTCAAACTCCATTGTTTCCTCCTTCTTATGTAAATCTCATTTGTTTAAAAGACTTCCGGAAAACACTCGGATCTCAACATAACACCGACTGTTACGTAACAGTCGGGATCATTAATATGTATGACCCCAATATTTGCATAATGCCAGCCCATTCGACGCATTAGACAAGGAAAGGCAGTATTAACGTCTGGATCTGTGCATAGACAAGGTAAGCAAGCAAGAACAACAGCGAAAAATGGCAGATGAAGCAATAATAACTGACATGATCCATGATATCATGATATTTTTAATGATATTTGTAAATTGTCTTTCTAAATGTTTCATTAGTATGTTGCTAATGTACTGTTAAATGTGGTTAAAGTTACCATCGTTTATTACTATATTCACGGAGACGAGAGTCGTTGCTATTTTCATTATTAAACACTTGCAGTCTGTATAATTCATAAACACAACTTCATTCTTTATAAATCTCTCCAACAGTGTAGAATTAGACGTTAGCCACAGAGCATAGCCTCAAACTCACACAGAATCAAACGTAAACATCTAAATAAATACTTTACTCACATAATTCAAAGCATGCATGCAGAATGCATGACGAACATCTTGTAAAGATCCATTTGAGGGTTATATTAGCTGTGTGAACTTTGTAAATGCATTGTATAGTCGAGAGCTCATGGGGCAGAGGGAACGCATCTCTTAAAGGGGCCGTGCTGAAAAAATCAGTGCATAGTTAATGATGCCCCAAAATAGGCAGTTAAAAAAATTAATTAAAAAAATCTATGGGGTATTTTGAGCTGAAACTTCACAGACACATTCAGGGGACACCTTAGACTTATATTACATCTTGTAAAAAAACAATCTAGGGCACCTTTAAACAAATGAGATTTATATAAGGAGGAGGAAACAATGGAGTTTGAGACTCACTGTATGTCTTTTCCATGTACTGAACTCTTGTTATTCAACTATGCCAAGGTAAATTAAATTTTTGATTCTAGGGCACCTTTTAAGGATTAGTTCACTCCAGAATTAAATTTTCCTGACAATTTACTCACCCCCATGTCATCCAAGATATTCATGTCTTTCCTTCTCCAGTCGAAAAGAAATTAACATTTTTGAGGAAAACATTCCAGGATTTTTCTCCATATAGTGAACTTCACCAGGGTAATCACTGAATTAATTTCTTTTCGACTGAAGAAGGAAAGACACAAACATCTTGGATGACATGGGTGTGAGTAAATTATCAGGAAATTTTAATTATAAAGTGAACTAATCCTTTAAGTACATCGTAGAACCATTGGCACCAATGGTCTCTGCAATCAATTTACCTCACGATGCTGTCGAGAAGCGCAGCCTCGGATGGGACTAACATCTCCATGTTTATTATAGAGGTTAGAGTTTTTTTTTCTAGACACGGGTGTTACAGAAGGTCATTTGCTGCGCTTGAGTACATCACATATGATGTATATGTCTTAATTTATTATAAAAACCCTATTTAAATCAACTTCACATGAGTTTATAGAAGTGGCTGTTTATAATAAACCCACATAAGCAGAAAAATCTAGACAAGCATCTTACCTAAAACTGATTAAAATGCACAGTTCCATGACTTGGCTCTATTTAATACTGTTATAATTTTATTCTTTCGTCGGATACCATTCATATTGAAATGAAATGAAAGCATGCAGAAGATTAGTCCACAGACGGCAGCTCAGGTTGGTCAAAAAAACATATGAGGAGAAGCATTACGATAATACAACATCAGCAATCACAGACATTCAGACAGTATTAGATTTCTCAGAGGACTGTTGAGTTTGCCGAAAAACAATAGGTAATTTGTCCTGGAAATGTCATGATATTGTGTGAGGAAAAACACAGACATGGCAGACCTAAATGGGATTAAAATCACAAAGTGTGCTTGTGAAACACAAATTACTCTAATGTTCAAGAATACTAGTCTCGTCCGTATAGGGCTAAAGTTTTGGTTGCACCACAGAGGCAGTTTTCACTTTTCAGGGAAATCACCTTATAAATGGTTTCCTTATTGATTTCTTTGCATTTTAAGGGAAAATTAGTGAAAATACTTTACATTTGTTATTTCAGAGCTCTCTGCCTGACCCTGATTGGCCAATCCCAGCATTCAACAATGTGATATTTTCTAATATTCATGGTCATTCATGGCAATGCTGCATATCAGACCATCCAGGTACCAAAAACCTGTACTATTTTAATAGTATCTCGTAGCACACCACAGATCCTTGGTTTATATGAAATCAAGCATTCTGCGTTAGTTCAGGCAGGCCTCATAGCCAAGCTCCGCTATCAGCTGATTCGCAAATTCCAACCCCACCCATATCAGCTGATCCGTTTTTTATGGACTCCATTGGCTACTCTCAAATAAGGCGCATTACTTAAACACAGCTTCCGTCTGTCTGCTTGCTTGGCTGCTTCCACTGCATGCTGCTTGCAATCAAGATAAGTCTTTTTATGTTATGTCACTATCGTTTTTGTGTCGTCTGCTTTATCAGTCCATTTATGAAGTATGAATACACAAGGTTTAATTCACGTGTCAGTAAACAGTCTGTTTTAATACTCGGAGTGATTTACTAAGCATAGCCAACATGAGATTTGCTTTTAATCAGAGACAAGATTTGCAGATCAGCTTGCTGAACTCTATACAAGGAAAGAGGCTTTTCGCTTTGTATTCGCATATCAAACGAAGCTACAGCAATCATAGATTTTGTACAGCAGAATGTATAACAAATTCAGACAGCATATTAGTGAATATCACCAGCAATAGATCGCTAGCAGATTTTGCAGTTAAGTAGACACTGTGTTTCCTTACTATTTGCACCTTATGATTTAATGCAAACAATGTATTCATCTATTTACATATGAAGTATGCAAGCAGATGCATTTCAGCGATTATATCTGGGCATATACTATTTCATAACTATGGGACGAACAGCGATTTATAATAATGTCGGATTCGTCAGCATATTGGTAGACTTCACTGCTGACACATAAAATTGACAATTATTGTAACTTACCGAGGCAGTTCCAGGTAGGCTATTCCAAAGACTATAGAATAAAACAAGACGTGTCACTCGTATTGTTGTGAATGGGAGAAATTGTAACGCACAATATGGTGGAATAAGTCTCGCCTTCAAAATAAGAGCCAATCGCCGACTGGTAAAGTCAACGTGTCACCGCAGCGGCCGTTAGAAGCACTGGTTTCTGGAGAAACAGTCAGATGCGCGCCTCCGAAATGAGGCATGTCTGCGCATGCGCATTAGCTTGATCCAGCCTAAAAAATACATTTTTTTTGTCATGATTCAAGCGTTTGGAAAAAAAATTATGAGACAGTTGTTGTCAGAATTCATTGGTGATTTCAAATATGAAATTTAATCGAAAGCTTGGCAAACAGCTTTGGAGAATTTGATGTTTCCCCATTCAAAGAAATAGGAGCTGCATGGATGCCCAGGATGCCCGAGAGGCGTTTCAAAGATGGCCGCCGAGTGAAATGACTTGTCTTAAAGGGACTTTGGCTATTCTCAATGAAGCATGAGTACACCGATGATTCTGAAATCATATCATTTTGGCAGACACATATTTGCCATGGAGGAAGGAAAGCCCATGTCCAGAGCCTTGTTTGTCTCCCATCGACGCCTGCTATGCCAATGCTACGAGCTTCCTTCCATTCACTGTGCTAAGTGTTGCTACAAGTGCAGCTTCCTCCACTCCTGTCTCTACATTGAAGGCCATGGGGCGATGGTCTTCAGCTGCTTATGCACATTATCTCCGGCCCGATGCTCGAACCATCCTTGTGAAAAGCAATGAGTGCTTCTCCCTGATCCATGGCTTGAAAATAAATATTATGGCTTCAATAGCTGTTGGGCCTGTATACATTTAAATACAGTAATGTGACCGCAGGTGCGTGATGACGCTGCATGTGCTTGGTGCGTGTCCACTGGCACAGAGCAGAGTGAGCGTTTTCAATTAATTTCTTTAAAATTGAGCGTGAAGTTCAGAAAAGCTGAAGCAAATTACATTCACAGGATTCGTTGCACAAGGTATGAGAGAGCTGTGAGAAACGCGTAATTTGCTTGATGTTACGCTTGCAGTTGCGGACTCGCCCGCCGTTAGGCCTATTTTCCATTCAAATGCTCTATGAAGGCATCATTTATGTTGTTTGGACTTGGCTAATATATTAAAAATATGAAAGGCTGCTTTCGATTTCAAATTCTCACGTGCACTTTGTGAAGAGCGCTCACGCATGTGACTAGTTCTTAAATGTACTTGCTTCTCAAAATAAAAATAAAAAATACTGTATTTCGATCAATGGCTCTAGCTACATTCCTCATGCTAGCTTCACATAGATCAATTGGCTCTTAAATTCAGTTAGATTAGCTTTCTGAAATGCTCATTTGGTTCCTCTTTTTTAGCAGGAAGAGCCAGGGAGGATAGCCTTGTATGGTCTCTTTGGGGACTTTGTGCAGCTCTCCCAGTTAAAAAATGGGAGGTTGTCCCCAGAAGCTGCTGCTGTTCCCGGTCTTAGCTTTCATGGAGCTCATGAAAAGGACGGGGAATTAAGAACAGAGCCATACCGCCAAATGTATCTTCAGCAAAATATGCTGACTTAAAGGGTTAATTCACCCATTTCCTCTCTCATGATCCATAAAGGTACTAAAACACATCCAAATCAGTTCATGTGAGTACAGTGGTTCAATATTAATATTATAAAGCGACGAGAATATTTTTGGTGCGCCAATTTCAAAACACTGCTTCAGGAAGCATCGTAGCATAATGAATCATGTAGCATATTGAATCATGATTCGGATCACGTGTGAAACAGCTGAAATCATGTGACTTTGGCACTCGAACAGCTGATTCGACACACTGATTCATTATACTCCCAGGCTTCCTGAAGCAGTGTTTTGAAATCGGCCATCACTGTGTAAGTCGTTATTTAGTTTTTTTTGGCGCACCAAAAATATTCTCGCCGCTTTATAATATTAATATTGAACCACTGTACTCACATGAACTGATTTAAATATGTTTTTAGTACCTGTATGGATCTTGAGAGAGGAAATGTTATTGCTTCCTATGGAGGCCTCACGGTGCCATCGGATTTCAACTAAAATATCTTAATTTGTGTTCCGAAGATTAACAAAGGTCTTACGGGAACGGCATGAGAGTGAGTAATAAATTACATACCCTCATTTTTCATTTTTAGGTGAACTAACCCTTTGAGTGGTCCTGACTGAAATACATCTTGAGCCTTCGTTATCAGTCGTAGCAGCTCAAATAAATATTTTATGTACACATATTTATTTATTTTGCCAGTAGCTGTGTAATAAGTGGGAAAACATATGATTAGTATGGGATAATGTGCATCCAGTTGGTACAAGATATCAGCAGTTACGTCTGAATGTAGCATAATGCTGTTTGGTGATGCCAAGAGCGAAAATTAAACCTCGGATATGCTTATTATCATTATTTACCAGCAGAGACAACAGACAAATCACCTGTACAATCGAAGAATCAGAAAATCTGAAGCTAGAAAGACAAAAAAAGAGTATGTAGTAAACACTAGTAATTTTGTTGGCCATGTAAGGGAATTGATTATTGTGTAGACTGCTCTCTAAGGGTGCGTTCACACTTGTAGTTCGGTTCATTGGTCCGGACCAAAGAAGAAAAAAAAACATTTAGTCCTGGTCCGATTAGCGTTCAGATTGGCAATTTTATCACCGAACCAAAAGATGCCGAACCTTAATGCATAGGGATACATTCACAACCTGATTGGTCGGATTTGATGACGTATTGTCTATTTTGAGACGGAACTTACCGAACATCCAAAACAATGCTGTGAGCTGAGGTAAATGCGCTTGTGTGTGTGTAGCGGTGCGTAGCCTGCATGTGATGGTATTTTGGCCAGCTGGGAACTCGTGAAGAGCTATAAAATGTGTGAAGACACACACAAACGATCTGCTGCGTGAAGATGCGTGTGATGCCTGTGATGGGAAAACTCGCGACTATGACAAGAAAAACCGACATGCGTGAGGATTCTGTCCTTTTTAGGGTCTCTACTTCCTGTTTTTGGTTCGGTTACATGTCTTTGGTTCGTGTTGCGTTCATATATCATTCGAACCGCACCAGAGTTCGTTTGGAAGCGGACTGAGACCCATCTTTTCAGCAGTCTCCGTCTGCTTGTTTGGTGCGCACCAGGGTTCAGATGGCAGCGTTCACATATGTTCAAATGAACCGCACTAACAGAGCAATCGCACCAGGGTTCGTTTTAATCGAACCAAACATGACAAGTGTAAACGCACCCTAAAACTCACCTGATCCATGTCAAACATACCTGAACAAGCTACTTTATGTCTTCAGGATTACTAGAAGGCTACAGACAGGCGAGTTTTATCAGGGTTGGAGGTAAACTCTGTGGGACAGTGGCCCTCCAGGACTGACATTGCCCATCCCTGTTCTAACACCATTGTGGTATTGAAACTTAAAAAGTAAGTTTGTATTCAGTTGGAGCTCTTTGTCTAAATATTTCCTCCATGATGTTCTAAATTAAAACAAAAAAAACAAAGAAAATAAATATTCTTTTAACATCCTGGGTGCTAACAATTCATATGTGCTTATTATATCATATCACCTACAACCATGTGAGACACAACCTGGTTTTATGAAGAAAGTTGTGTAATCGTATAGCAGAAGTCATGCGAGCCTCGCAGCAGCAGGCCTGCTGTCTAATTGGCTGTCCCACAAGCCCAGTCTCCAATAACATTATGACACCATGATAGAAAATACTTGGTGTTCATGAATCCATCATTACCAGATCATATTCTTAGATTAAATTTCCATTACACATGATTGCTCTTGGCAGTGGTTGTGGGTAGGGTCCAGTTAGAGCAACAAAATGATGTCCTTTGGAAGATGTTATGTTGTGGTTTATTCTGACAAGGCTTATCTCATGGGGCCAGTCCTGGCATGAAAATGAGTTCTGCTGATGGGATTTGTGTTAAAGATAACATTAATTTACTGTATTTGGCTGAAGACTGGTGAGGGAGTGATTAGGAATAAACTTTTGTTATTTCAAGGTGAGCAAAAGTGTCAGTTTGCTGTTGGCAAGATTGTCAAGGATAGAAATAATGAGTACGACCATGACCATGACTAATGAACTATGTATGAGAATTGTTTCACAAGCAGTTTATTTAATTACCTACAAGATTTTCTTGTTTTATCATTTGGCATCTCATTAAGAAGCACATTCTTCAGAAGATATTCCAAAATGTGCACTGTAAAAAATGACCGTGATTTTAACAGTAAAAGACTGTAAAAAAACTGTCAATTGGTTTACAGAAAGTTTCCGTACTATATACGGTGAAGAATTGTTTTTGGAAGTGAAAAATAACAATTCATTGTAAAATTTACAGTGAAAAACCGTAAATTGACATTCCCACAATTCCCTGCGTGACACTTCACATTTGATATATTTCTGTTGAAATAACTCTGTTTCTTCTTAGTTTTTCTCATTTTTTTCTAATCAGTTATGTACATTAGGGTTTTATGTTACATCTAATGTTGTTAAATTAATGTTTATTGCATTTTTAAAATTTCATGCATGTTACCATGATGGTGTTTAGTGTGTGTGTGAATGATACTGTGTGCACCTTCTATATGTTAGTATTGTCCTTCTCAGCTTGTGGAAAATCTGCTTGTGATGAACTTTGATTCTCCATGTGACTCTTATCACCACTGTGTTTGGTGACTGTCAGTATATTATAAAGGTACAAAACAGATATTAGTACTTCATTAGGTTGGTAAATTAACATTATATCAGTTAATGAAATACGTTATTTTACCGTAAATTTAACAGATTTTTTTTTTTACGTTTGCTACTGTATTTTTTACAGTAAAGTTCTGGCAACCACAGCTGCCTGTTTTTTACCGTAAATTTTACTGGGATTTTTTTTACAGTGTGGGGAGTGACTTTGTTTTTTTTAATTAAAGCTGGTTAAAATGATCTTGTCTGAAGAAGATTGAGGATTTGGTAAAAAAGTAAAAATGTATTTTAGCGCAAAATCTTGCCTCTTGTTCACATAGTACCTAGAGTCCAACTTGTTCATAAGTTACACTGTGCCATACGTTTTCACATTAAGGAAAAAATTGAAAAAAAAAAAATAAAAATTCCTTTGACAAAAGAAATGCAACTTCATTGGCAAATGATGAAAATTTTAAACAATAAATCAATTTAATTTAATATTTGCAAAGGCCAAAATAATTGTCGTTAACTTTATATGACAGCCTAAAACAAATGTTGTAACATTTCATTTGTTTTTATATATATCTTTAACTCCTCATTGTGATATGAATAACCAGTCCCGCAAACCTACCAAAGTTTTGAGCTGTGCAGTATACTGTAAAAAATTATTATTTTTTTGATGTTGTAAATAAATCAATAAATAAAACAAGTTTAATGGAGCAAGTTTTATAAGACAATATTACTTTAGTCTTTTACTTCAAAATATCAGGTTTAATTTGATGTCTTACTTGCTGTTTCTTTGTAAATATTTGTGAAAATTGTTTCAAAATAAATCCTGCACCATTTTTTTTTTCTTCAGTGTATGTGTTTAATTCCCTGAAAGGAACCAGCTCATAAGAGTCATTTGTTTGAGAATCAGTTAACCAAATACAGAAATACACTGCAAAACTCACAACTCAACCAAATACAGAAACGTGCTGCAAATACTCACAATGCAACCAAATGCACTGCAAATAGCACAGACCACAATTGAAAGGTTTCAAGGGGACCCCAACAAGTGATGAACCTGGCTGGGACATGCTTATTGTTCAAAGTCTACTTGTCAGTGGTGTTGTCGATGACCTGAAAGATGAGTTTTTCATTTATTTTAACATCCTGATCATATGATTCCTTAGCCTTTTGGATATTATTAGTCTAAGGCCTGTTTCACACTGCAAGCGTAAGCAGCGCGTAAGTGTATTGCAGGAGCGTCGCGTAAGCAACAGTTAAGCGGGGGTTTCTGCGCCGAGTCTATTTTTGCTGCACTGCTGACGTTAAATTAAAGTGAAAGCACACTTTTGATGGAAAATAAATATAATTTCACACACAAAGTGTTCAAAATGCACAGAATACGCCTATGTCTATTGTGTTTTAACAAGAATTTGAGTATGACAGAAAAGAAAATTAAGAACTAAAAATAATTATAGAAGACTTACCCATATAAACTTGTTTTTAATTATTCAGTTTGGGTTAAAGTATGTTGTATTGTAAAAAAACTAAAGTAAACCAGCCAGAAAATATGATATATAAACATTATTTTAGTTATTACACAGAGATATATATATAGGCTGCAACATTCCCAAATCAAACCCGAGTTTGCTGGCTTGTAAACATGTGCACGTGGCAGATGATGTAAAACACAAAGCTTACCTCATTCGTGTGCAGCAATGGATGACACAAAGCTTTTATTTATTTATTTTTATTTATTTATTTATTTATTTATATGAGAATGTTGTACACCTCCCCATGTTAACAAACTTTCAAGACTCTCAAGTTTATAAATGATCAACTTATAAAAACAAATTTATAGCTGTTTTTGTAAAGAAATGCTCACTTTATATGCAGCTTCGCGCCGCTGCTGTGACGCTGTACAAACGCTTGCAGTGTGAATACTCACGAGTCTCTGCAGCTGCAGTGACGGTGTAGTTGCGCTCACGCGCTGCTCACGCGACGCTCACGCTTGCAGTGTGAAACAGGCGTAAATATTCTGACGAAATACACAATTAACTCTGAAATATTATAGAAGTTGGCTGACTTTTACAACTGTAACAAAATAATGTTCAAGGTTCACGAAAATAAATTCTGTAATGCTTAAGTAATCAAGTAATGTGAGTATTTGCAGCACATGTGTTGTCAAACTAATGAAGATGTTATCATAATTTGCTGGTGTTTTTTTTCTGTTTGCATGTGTTTTCTTCAGTTGCAGTGTGTTGAACTCTCTCGGCCATTGTACAAAATACTATTTCAGCCTTTCTACTTCAAAATTTCAAGTTTAATTTAATGTAAACCTTCACAAGTAAATCTACACCTACAACTGTTTTTTTGTTTGTTTGTTTGTTTGTTTGTTTTTCAGTGTACTCAGACAATGCATACAGATAAATGATGCTTTTAGTGAGGGCAGTTAAATCTGATTTTAGTCTGATTCAGATTTTTAAATTTGATTTTAGTGGGGTTCCTTCTGCTGGATAAACATTTTTATGTACCTTTTTTTAAATATAAAATAGACAATCTTATTAATATTAATATTATTAATATTAAATCTTCCAAACCATGGCTTTGCTTTACCAAATACACTTTAATACTATTAACAAATACTGTTGTAATGCACTTTATTTGGGAGTAAGCCAAACTCTTATTTCAAAATTGCAATTGGTCCAGAATGCAGCTGCAAGGCTCCTTACTAACACAAAGAAAAGGGAACATATTGGGGGGGGGGGGGGGGCAAAGTTGACAACACTTTGAACGTCAACAGGAAGTTACTCCACCCAGGATCGCTTAGAGCACCTTTAATTGCTTACTGCTCTCAGTTCCGAAAACTTGCCTGAAAACAAAAAGGGGATCATGCATTTTCGGTTGCCGGCCCAAGACCGTGGAACACCCTTCCCCATGACATCAGATCTGTACCCTCAGTTGATGTTTTTAAATCTCACGTGAAAACATACTTGTTTTCTATATTGTTTTAAATGTTTGTTGATTTTTTTTTTTATATTATATTTGTTTGTTGTGTCGCTGTACAGTCCTTTGGTCTACTTTGTAGTGGAAAGGGTTCTATAAATAAAGCAAACTTGAGACTTTAATAAATTTATAATAATGATTTCATGGGAAATTACATGCGTCATTAGCCCATTCTTGTCACATCATGCAGTTTTTTTTTTTTTTTTTACGCATGAAGGCCAAAAGTTACACTGTGTCCTTTAAGGGTTCCGTAGGTTGTTGTCGGCCATGTTGCCAGAAATTGCCAACTTTCATTGAACTTGAATAGCTTCTGACTGCTTTTACTGTGAGAATGTGTGACTTTGAAGTACAGTTGAATTTCTGTTAGTGTCCAAGTCGCATATTCATGTAATATTAGTGATGAAAAGGATAAGAGTGTGTGAAAGACAGACTAAATACGAGATTAATGGGAAGAGGAAAAGAAGTAAACTGCCTGATTCCTTCACGGGAACAATGCCAGACAGAGCACACCCAGATGTTGTTTAGCATGCAGTGAGTTTAGTCCATTAAAGGAGAGCTGTGATGAGGCTACCTGAGGTTGACAGCCAGAGGAGATTGGCCTCCAGATTTGTTTAGTTTCCTCATTACTGTGAAGGTTACCGACCCCATCAGTGGCACAAAACAATTTCGAAAAGCACACAGATTACCAAAATCAGCAAACTTGGCCAGACTGCCTTAATTAGGCTGAATAGCTCAATCTTTTTCACATCAACATGCAGTTCTCAGTTAATCTTGGATGAATGAACGTATTCCAATAAAAATGAGAAAGATAATTGTGAATTGGTTGGTTTTCTCACCCTCTATATGTGAACAGATGTTGTGGTGACAGTTTGGAACCTCATAATGAATGCAGACCCACATCTGAAGTCTCATACCAGTCAGTTGTCACCAGGCTGAGAGGGATCATTGAGTTCTTATGCATGTAAGCTGTCCTGGTGCAAAGGATTGTGGGATTGGAGGATGTAAGAGAGATGGAGAGACAAGCGGGAGTGGAGGTGTACCTATTTGTAAGAAGTAAGAAGATTATGTTTGTGTTGAAGGACAACGTAACCAGACAGATGAATGAACAGAAGAGCAACACAGATTGAAAGGATGGATGGATGGATGGATGGAAGGATGGATAAATACATAAATATTATAAGTAAGGTGCTAATTTACTTGATGTAAGCTCAGAAATTAACCAGGGCCTAGGGTAAGAATACCACTAAATGTGATAACATGTTCCAGATATGTACAATGTGGCGGCAGATGACCTTTTCTAACCATAAAAACAGTTTACATTAAATACTTGAAATGAATCATTTAAAATAAATAAATGTTCAGTCTGGAAAATTATGACTTTTAGGTTATTGACTGTATAAACAAATAGCGGTAAATAGTTACAGGCTATACAGTCTCTGACACAAACACACTAAACACATAACTAGATGTAAACTGTAGAATATCAAATATTTATAATAATATACGTCTAATGATAGATGCAGGTAAAAAACAAAGACATTCACTATCAATGGGTGAATTGATTTGAATTGAACTGATAAATTAAATTCAGTCAAACAAATGGAACTGACTTGACCAGATTAGGAATTATTTGATTTGTTAGAAATGATTAATAGAAATGCATTGAAACTCATCTGAATAGAACTAAACTGAACTAAAAATAACTACAGTAAAATAAATGATACCGAACTGAACTGAACTGAACTAAAATGAACTAACTTTACTTGTTATTGTAAATCTACTGATGTATTAATTACTCAACTGAACTGATTTGAGTTGAGCTGATGAATTCAGTTCAGTTTAGCTTGTTTGAACTGATTAGGAATAAAGTTATTTGAGTTTATGTGAGTTTAACTTAATTGTACAAAAAAAAAAAATCCACTAAATTGCATTGAACTGACCTGAATAGAAATGAATTGAACTAAATTATAGCTGAATAGAAATGTACTGAACTTCAGTAAGATAAATTTATACTGACCTGAACTCAAATGAACTAAACATACTTATGACCTGACATGTAATGAAATGAATAGAAATTAATTGAACTGAAGTAAACTGAACTGAATTGAAATAAATAAATTATAATGAAAAGGGTAACACTGAATGGGTAACAAAGGTAAAAAAAAAAAAAAAAAAAGTTATTATAAATCTGTATCAAATATTCAACTGAACTGATTTGAATTGAAATGATGAATTCAAGCTAAATAAACAGAACTGAACTGACTTGACCTGATTAGAAATAAATTGATTTGAAGTTTAACTTAATTAAAAAAAATCCACTGAACTGTATTGAACTGACCTGAATAGAAATGGATTGAAATGAACTGAGCTCAATTATTCTTAACTCAGCTTAATAGAAATATATTGAACTACAGTAAAATAAATTATACAGACCTGAACTCAAATGAACTAAACTTACTTATGACCTGACATATACTGAACTGAATAGAATTGAACTGAAGTGAAATGAACTGAATTTAAATAAATTATACCAAAATGACATGAACAGAAATTAACTCATTGTTCAGTAACAATGTAAGTAAGCAAAGTAAACAAAATTATGCTGAACTGAGCTAAATTGAACTATAAACTGATTTGAATTGAATTGATGAATTCAATTACGATGAATACAAACTAAACTGAACTTAACTGACTTGACCTGATTAGAAATGAATTGATTTGAAGTTGAAAATTTACACTAAACTGAACTGAATTATGGTATTATGGTATTAATATTACTGAAACTGGCCTGAAAAGAAATGGATTAAAATGAACTTAACTGAATGATTCTGAACTCAGCTGAATAGAAATGAATTGAACTACAGTAAAATAAATTTTACTGAACTGAACTGAAATGAACTATAATTACTTATGATTTAATCTGGAATGTACTGAACTAAGCAGAAATGAAGTGAACTGAAGTAAGCTAAACTGAAATAAAATAAATTATACTGAACTATTGAAATGTTCTGACCTGAATATAAATGAATTGATCTGAATTCAGTTAAGCTAAATTATACTGAACTGACCTGAACAGAAATAAACTGAATGAACTTATTTAACTACTAAATTATACTGAATGGAACTAAATTGAACTTATACAAACTTACCCTTATTAACTATATTGACTTATACTGAACTGAAATAAATGAACCGGAGACAGGTAGGAAAACATTAGAGCAGTGGATTTACTTGGAAACACAAGCAGAATCTCATGTTTAAGTCAAAAAACAAGCAGCACAACGAGGTCAGTGTGACATCACCTATTCACATGCTAACAGACTCCCTGTGTGCCTCAGACTGAGCCGGCTAACTCATTTTGATCTCTGATTGTATCTGAGGTTGTAAGAGCAAAGCGATCTCTAAGACAGAAGGAGCAGGCAGAATATTAAAGAGACGTCACCCGTCAATGCCTTTAAGTGTAATCCCTGATTCAGCTCCAGTGGGTGAAATCTTAGATGCACTGCCAGGGCATGAAGAACATATGCCAACGGGAGAATAAAGGGACACGGAGACAGAAAGAGACAGATAGAAAGAAATGGACAATAAAGGAAGAAGAGAGAGAGATATTTAGAATGAATGAAGGAGACTTAGAGGACAGCTGGAAAAAGTAAAAGGAGAGAGTTTGGAGGTTGGAAAGAGGATGAAGAAACATACAAATGAATTCTGTGGCCGACTGAGACACTTTGAGGGGAAACTGAACTCATGTTACGTCAATAATCTATACATATTAATCACAATGATTAAGAATTTATAGTAGAGGTTCGGAACATGAGCCCTAGAGGAAATATGAAGTAAAAAAGGCATGAAATAACATGCCAGCAGAACTCGATTTTATTTTATTTTATTTTATTTTATTTTATTTTATTTTATTTTATTTTATTTTATTTTATTTTATTTTATTTTATTTTATTTTATTTTATTTTATTATTTTATTTATCCCATATTTTACCAGGAATAATCCCATTGAGATAAAAATCTCTTCAACCAGGGAGTCCTGGCCAAAATGGCAGCACACAAAGTTTCACGCATAAAATATTTCAAGACAAACAATAAAAGAAAACAAAAAAAGGTCCTGTCCAGCACTCAGAACAAACAAGATATTTAAATGTTAATTAAAACAAGAACATGATTCTTTCAAATATGACACCAAAAGGTTTCTAAAAATAATTAAAGATGGGAGCTCATCTAGCATCAAAATACTCTGGATTTCATTCCATAGTCTAGGCGCATAACAGGAAAAGGCACTTTTTCCAAACTCAGAGTATGATCTAGGCACAGTTAAGTGTAGTAGTAATTTGAAGGACGATCTAGTTTTATAACTACCAGAACAATAAGATAGAGACTACAGATATATAGAGGCAGTTTACCTATAGAGCTTTGGCAATAAACATCAACATGTGCATTTTTCTCCTCTGATACAAGGAGGGCCAGCCAACCAAATCAAACAAAGTGCAATGATGGGTACGTGTAGTCACAAATCGTATTGCAGCATGGTATATACAATCTAATTTTTTTTTTATTGAAGATACATTAGCATGCATATAAATCACATCGCCATAGTCCAGCACAGAAACAAAACAACTTTGAATAATTTGCTTTTTTGCTTCAAAAGGAAGACATTTCTTTAAATGAAAAAGAAACCCCAATTTGGGTCTGAGTTTTTTTGAAAGATTTTCAATATGAATATTAAAACCCAACCTTTCATCAAGCCATATGCCCAGGTATTTATAGGTATTTACTCTTTCTACACAGTCCCCTTCCAAAGTTAAAATGGGTGGAATCACAAGTTTGTTACGAGAGCGAGTAAACAGCATATATTTAGTTTTCTTAATATTTAAAACCAACAATGAAGATTGCAATACCTGGAAGGAATCTTGTAACAGCTCTACGGCTTTTTTCATGGACTGTGCAGCCGTATAAATAATTGTATCATCAGCGTATAAATACAGTTTAGCTGAAGTTATCTCTTGACCTAAATC
Organism: Chanodichthys erythropterus; assembly: GCF_024489055.1. Taxonomy (NCBI): domain Eukaryota; kingdom Metazoa; phylum Chordata; class Actinopteri; order Cypriniformes; family Xenocyprididae; genus Chanodichthys; species Chanodichthys erythropterus. The sequence goes on from NC_090240.1 coordinate 12,630,646, forward strand.
ATTTATATAAATTGAAAATAAAATTGGTGCTAAAATTGAGCCCTGGGGAACACCTTTCTTAATTTCTAGTTTTTTTGTGTAATTTTCAACTGAGACACACTGCGTTCTTTCACATAAATAATGTTTAAACCAATTTATACTCATTTTACTAAAACCTAAGCAGCAGAGTCTATTTAATAGAATTTTGTGATCTACAGAATCAAAAGCTTTAGAGAGATCTATAAAGCAGCACAGTGATTTTTATTATCCAAAGAGGTAATAATATCATTTGTGACGAGTGTTGCCGCTGTTACAGTACTATGGGCTGACCTAAAAGCTGATTGGTTTCTCTTTTATAATTTTTCCTTTAATTTTAATATAATCAGGTAAACTCATAGAGGGTTTTAGACCAGGAACTGATTTGCACAACTTCCAAAATTTAGGGGGATCATTCAAATTTTCACTTATCGCATTTAAATAATAATCACATTTAGCTTTTTTTTTTCTTTTTTTTTGCCAATTTTGTACTATTATTTCTTAATGTCCTGTAATGTACCCTTTGTATTCTTTGCTTTAACCCATGCAGCATCCCGTTCTTTGATGCATGAGGAAATTAACTCTGTATACTCTCCCTCTTACTCTAAATTTTTTAAAAGGAGCATGTTTATCACATACTTAAAAAAGTACATTTAAAATACTCCCATGCTTAATCTACATCAGGTATCAATGAAACCACATGTAAATCACTATCATAGAAATCTTGCAAAAAAGCTTGCTCGTTAAAACGCTTAAAATAACGTCTTAAATTAATACGTGGTTTACTTTTTGGAGTCGTACAATTTCTCACACATACTATAACACAGTGGTCACTTACATCATTACAGAAAACTCCGGATGCAGAAAATCTATGAGAAGCATTAGTTAAAATGACATCAATTAATGAAGATTTGTTTGGGTCTTTTTGATTTAACCGTGTTGGGAGTTTATCAATTGCTCCAAACAAAGAGAGTCACAAATATCCTTGAATGGATCGGACAATTTTGAAGACCAGTCCCAGTTTAAATCCCCAAGTAAAATCAATTCGGAGTTAGTCCAGTTATGAAGAAGATCAGTAAGTGAAGTAATAGCTTCACTTGATGCTGACAGTGGACGATAACATCCAATGACGATGATGTCATGACCACTTGAAAAATGTAATTTTTATTGCCACCAATTCAAATTTGGCTTACTAACAGAGTACAAACAGGTGCAGTTCCACTTTGACTTAACATAAACTGCAACTCCACCACCTTTTTTTGTGCGATCTGATCTAAAAACATTATATCCCTCGATGTGTATCAAGGAATTTGTAATGGATTTATTTAACCATATTCTTATGGAAGAAGCGCAAACCAACACTAGACTTAAACTCATCAGAAGTTTGAAGCTGCACCCTCTCTGGGCCTGGATTAGGGTGGATATTACCTGAAATTAAAAGCAGAAGAACAACAAACCAGCTTTTCCTCACTGAGCCAGTGGTTGAACGATCACTGCAGATGGATGTCGCGTAAGGAGACAGCTTTCCATTTCCATAGGCCCACAGACATCGCAGACCTTTTGGCCTACATCTCAAAATGAACAGCCCCCAGCGAATAAGGTGAATCTCGAGGACCCAGGTCCTCATGGCAGTATCTCCATCAACCAGCTCAGAGGAGGTCACGGTGTTCGGAATGGTCCAAACACATGACCAGCTCTCCCTTCGGGGCTTGAAAGCATGCAGTCCATTAAAATCCACAGTAGCAAGCAATTGTGCAGGCAAACGAGTATGGAATACGTCTTCATTTTGACGATAGTCTTAAGCAGTCACAAAACAAATCTTAAGATTATAGGAAAAAAAAATAAAATGCTGGACAAAACAAAACAACGAGATACCAAATCATTATCGGTTAACGAGCTGACTCACAAACGACAAATTTTCAAACAGATTACATAAACAGAGAATATATTTCTCCTCACAGGTTCAATCCCCTGTGTATTATTAATGACTATATGTTTCAGGCTGGACAGAATCGGGTCTCATGGGTTCAAGGGTGGCTGTTTAATTCCCAGAGGCTGGCCTGGGAGAGATAGAGGGTGATGGATGGCTAGGAAAGAGGGAGCGGAGGATAGAGGAGAAGGAGGAGGAGGCATTAATGGTGAAGCGGCACTCACCGGATCCTCTTTGCTTTCTGACTCATCCTCATTCTCATTTCTCAGCGCTTTCCATAAATATGGTACACTTTGGTTATTATGTTTGGAAACATTAAAGGAACAAATCTGTGAGAACTATTAGATATGCTATATAAACTGCATATAGTACAATTTTTAACCTAGAATGAAGGAAAAAATAGCGGTGTAAATGTCTGTGTAAATTAAGCAAAGGATCTCATTTCAACTTTTACACTGCAAAAGTGAATTTCTTTTTTCAGTATTTTTGTCTTGTTTTCTAGTATCTAAACATTTTGAAATCATACATTTATTTGATATATAAAATTACATAATGTAAGATGAAAAATTGATCAAAATAAATGGAGTTTAAGCTTAAAACAAGAAAAAACTATCAGAAAAATCAAATTAAGGGAAAAACTCTTGTTTTAAGCAAAAACTAACAATCAGAAAACATAATTTTTTTGCAGAGTACACACATTTTGATGTTGAATGCACGTTCAACCCTATTCCCCATGTTATTGTAAGAATGATCAAATTTGTCTTTAATTTATGTGAAATATCAGATTATCAGTAACTGAGAACAAACATTTAAGGGCCCTATAATACACCCGGCGCAATGCGACGCAAGGCGCAGCGCAAGGGTGTTTGCGTCCGGCGCCGTTCACGTTTTCCCGTTCAGCGCCACGTCCTTAAATTAGTAAATGCATTTGTGCCAGTTAGTGCGCCCATGGGCGTGCTGGTCTAAAAAAGAGGTGTGTTCAACTCAAACCTGGTCTAAAGTCTAAAGTCAATGGCGCAATATTTTTTTGTTAGAGCGCGTTGGTAGAAACTGCGCCTCTGGGCGTGTCCACAGTGCGCGTTGACTTTGCTTATTACACACAGGGATACGCATCACACAAACATGCCAAATATTAAAAACAAAAGGATTACAGTGTCAAAGAATATTATTGTGTAGGCTACATAAATATAAAAATGTAATGATGAATAGTCATTGTGTGTATTAGAATTAGGATACCTATTTTCAATTCAGCCTATAACTACTTATAACGATGAACGAAATTGGCTAATTAATTGAACAATCGTGCCAATACACACACATATATATTAACTGACTCATCGTGCGGAGCTATTTGAAAGCCTGCTTTAACTTCGCTTTAACGAGCAGATCGGTTTCTTCGCTTGAAAAGCGTTCAGCTTTTCCGCCAACAAATTCCGCCATGTAAATAGCAATCCGCCATGGCGCGAGCGCAGGGAATGGGAGATGACACTCTGATTGGTCTATTGAACGTTACGCCCATTACTCATTAAGAGAATAGGGACAACCCATTTCAAAAATGCGCCCCGGCACACGGACCGTTTTTCCGCCGTTAAAATAGCAAAAGTGGATTTGGACACGCCCTGAGTGCACGCCTTTACACTTTGCGGTTAGATCATTAAAATAGGGCCCTTAGTCTCAAACTAGCTACCCGCTACTGATTGAAAGTTTAAATAATATTTTAGCTACATTTGCGACCCTGTTACAGTTCTTGTGTTTTACTTTTTTATTGTATTTATTGCTTAAAATGTTATACATTTATTATAATTTTTAAGATTTTTTAATTTTGTGATGTTCAGTTAAAGGTCATATGTCATACACTTACTCACCCTCATGTCATTTAAAATCTGTATGACTTTCTTTCTTCTATTTTAAATCATACAACATTGGAGCCCATTGACTTCAACTGTATGGGGAAAAAAATCTAAAATATCTTCTTTTGTGTTCCATAGATGAAAGAAGGTTAAACAGGTTTGGAACAACATGAGGGTCTTTTTTTTTTTTTGAGGGAAATCTCCCTTTAAAGGTGCAATATGTACGATTTTTGCAGTGAAATATCCAAAAACCACTAGGCCAGTGTTATATATTTTGTTCACTTGAGTACTTACAATATCCAAAATGTTTGCAACTATTTGTAAATCGTGAGAAAATTGCATTTTTATCCAAGGCTACGGGACGTGTGAGGAGTCACCTGTCAATGGCGTCATACACACGTTACCCTCGATTTCCGGGTTTATTTTGTAGAAACCATGGAAACACCAAAGACGCTTTAATATATTTACATGTTTTAATAGACAAGGGAACAACTGTTTGGTTACGTTTATAGACAGAAAACTAATTATTGTTATATAGCTCAACACGTTTATTCTTGTTTAAATCTAATTTTCTTGATGTTTTGCGAGTCTCATGCTTTACCATGCCTCAGAGAAAAACACTATTTTGTGAAGTAGCTAACATAGCATAATAAGATGCAGCTTTATTTTTAGTAACAGTAATACAGCATTTTCTCCATCATATAATATGTTTTAAAATGAATTGCATGCCATTTATCAACACAATCATCCAGCATTTAATATGATATTGTAAAATCGATCTATCTTACTGCAGTGTGTAACAGTGTCTCACAGCAGCCGCCGAGTGAACGCACAGAGTAATGTTATAATGTATCTAATATGATAAACAGAGCTGTGTTACCTCATACTCATGACCGGAAAAGCGGAAGCGGCGACTGTGTCATAATAAAAGTCCCGCTGCTCGTAAGGCGTGTGTTGATCAATCGCTCCAGCTCCTCGTTCAGCTCCACAACACTCGCTCCTGCTCTGCTTCAAACTACAGTAACGTTAATAATCACATCCATGAACATGATTTCTTCCCGAGTCCTATCCCGATTGTTTCCACTGGCTGTGATGTAAAGACCACATGTCCCAATTCTGTGCTCAAACTTGGCGTCATCAAGCCTTTTTTTTAATAGGCCTCTAGTGACCACTAGCGAACAGAAATCTTACATATTGCACCCTTAAGGGATTCATGCTCTATTTTGTGCCCTGTTCACGGAAAGTACCTACCAGCAGAAATATGACTCCTATTACACACAGGGAAATAATATGCAGAGGATTAAATGACTTCTCTTTTTCTCTTTTATATTATATTCTGTCATTTGAATCCTTGCTTTTTTCCTATGCTGTTCTTTCATTTGCTTCTTCTCTGTGTTTTACATTGTTTTTTTCACACTGAATCATGTTTTCAGGCTTTTCCACAGGTGTGCTTCTGTATGTTCAGCCATACTTCAGTCCCTTTCTGTGACGGCTTTCACTTTTTCCAAAAGTATAATGATGTTTATGTCTGATCAGTATCTTTTTTCACTATCTTTTTTGCCTGTTTTGTTCTGTCTGCTACCAAAGTCAATACCTGTCTCTTTCTATATGAGTGAAAATGGGCCTTTGTCATTAGGTGTTGATTAACGTGTGACCTGCAGCTCTTGACAACAAATACTTCCTTTGCTACAAGAGTAGCCATCATTCTGACTGACCATAGTCCTTTTATTTGAAATATACACTCACTTCTTGAAGGGATGATAGTGGTCTACACTACAGGTGTGTTTACAATCGCGAAATTTTGTTCATTGTCTGTTGTCAATAATGTAGAGAAGTATGAAGCACTGCTCACACAGAAGTTCTTTCTGTACTTTCAAACCAAGCAGCTTACTGTTAGTCAATGTGGCAAATTCTTGTGAAATATGCATGGGAAATTTTTTCACCCTCAAGCAAAACTCCTGATCGCATGGATTTCTAAAATGCCAAAATTTCACCGAGCAACAGTAAATGTGACAAACACCTTAATATTTCAGTGCTTTCATTTTAATATATTCAGTTTATCAACTATTAAATAAAGGGTAACATTTTAGTTTAGGGTCCAGTTCTCACTATTAACTAGTTGCTTATTAGCATGCATATTACCATGATATTTGCTGTTTATTAGTACTTATAAATCACATATTAATGTCTTATTCTGCATGACCTTATTCTACATCCCTTAATCCTACCCAATTCTTAACAATTACCAGTAATAGGGGTTTATTGAGGCACAGGTCATAATAGTTAGTTAATAGAAAGAAATGAACCCTAAACTAAAGTGTGATCAAATAATGTTGCAGCAGTCCTCTGTTAATCTTTTCTGTAAATGGTTATACAATACTGTATCATATTTGATACACACATATAAGGCGTCTAAATTATCAACATAATCAAAACTTTGCTGAAAAAACGGTTCCACAAAATCTACTTATTGATAGTTTATACTATTTTAGTACCTTTTGTAAAAACGTCACCCTTCAGGGCGTGGTTCATGTGTGTTTTAGCTGTGAAATCTGCTGGTTTTTATAAAGTAAACATAAGAATACATTTTATATTGTCATTAATATTTCAAGACAACATATTTCAACACTTACTGGACTGAAGCAACTTATTTACATATTAAATATTTACATATTTTAATCATCATTGTATTGCATTTCATTATTTGTTTTACGCCACATACAGAGCTTTGATCATAAGGAATTTAAATATTATCTTAAACATATTATTGGCAGATTTAGAGTGACAACTGAGATTAAAATTTCAAAAAAGTTTTTTTTTTTTTTTTTTTTTTTTCATTTCAGGCTTTACAGGGTTATTTCCATCATTTGCATGTTACCTTAGAAATAAGACAGTGTGACTTAGTGATGTTTTCTGTGCACAAGTTTCAAGGTCTTTCACACAATGTAACTTTTACTATAGTATAGTAGTCACGATTGAGCAAATCAGATGATAAAACAGTAAACTGAGAGACCCTGTGAATGAGTGTTTACTCTCATAGTTTAGACAAGCTAACACTGGATTTCATCTTGTTCTCACACAAGCGTAATATATCCTTGTAAAAGTTTTTATTACAACTCTCCCTATGCAAGAATCCGCAGCAGAGAGCCATAAAAGTGTGTTTTGATGAATCTTTCTGCTCTTTGCGGCAGCCAGAACAAAGTGTGCGTGTAATTAGAAGAGCATTGTTTACACAGAAGCATGCAGCGCTAGTTGTTTTAATTAGTGCTTTCAAAGAAAAAGAACCCTGTAAGTACACCCTGAAGATATGAAAGCAAACCATTTTTCATATTCTTCTTGCCTACTAATCCATCTGTTGTTTTCTAGTATTAAAGATAGATTTTTTTAAAGATTTTTCAAGTTTTAAAAGCCTGGTGGGTGTGTTTTCTTGTTAACTGTATGCATTTTTGCACCAGTGTTAAACTGGTTTCTTTAGAGATGGTGACACTGAGCATGTTTACATGCACACCAATATGCTAAGAACTAATTAGTTTATTGAAATAACCCGATTTATCACTATAGTGACAAATTGGGACCCCCATAGTATTTCAAAATGTCAGCCTCAAACTTGCACAGACTCATTCTCATCTCATATTTGAAGTTTCTACAACTGCACCACTTGTCCTTTGGCTGCACGAGATGAGAACACATTATTTATATTTCCTGGGTCAAGAAAATGTTGGAGTTTGTGATATACAGTATTCCTCATACCCTAGCCCAAAAAACTCGCTCTGGCTGGATGCGCTTAAATCTGCTGTATAAGGATGCTTTCCTGTCAAATACCTTACATGCGCGCTTCAATAACCTGACAGAACGTGGTGTTTACATGCTAGCTCTATCGATCGGTTTATTCTTGAGCTGTTTATGACCTTATGAGGAAAACGGTTTAATGCATTTAAATGACCATACTTGTTGTTGGCTTATTAAGCATTATCGGTTTAAGAACGTGCATGTAAACACACACATTAAGGATGTTTCCCTACTCCATAGATCCAGCCAGGAGAGGCCTTCACTGTGTACCACACCAGCCCAACACTCTCCAGCTTATGCAAACCAGTGGTGCTTTGGACCCAGCAGGACGTGTGTAAGTGGCTGAAGAAACACTGTCCCCACAACTACCTGACCTACGTGGAGGCCTTCTCTCACCACGCCATCACAGGTACTGCACAGCCCTCCTCATGACACAGCACACATTTGGATAACCTGGACATCCAGTTTCAGGGGATTTCAAAATTGTTTTTTAGACTTGGAAATGTCATGGAAACTGCTTAAGGATATTTTATAGTTTTGATAGTTAATGCCCAATGCGCAGAAAAAAAAATGTTTGCGCTCAATCGTTTTTTTATCCGATAAAAAGACATGCACATACATTATGATGGAAACACATTTACTGAATAAATGATGCGGGGGAAAAAAGATCCCTTGATGCGAAACAAACAAAAAAAAAAAGGCATGTGTCATTGCCTCATTAGATTATATGATTGGATAACTGGACTAACCAGTGGACCAATTTCACTGCACAACATCTCAAATTTTGTGTTTGTCTTTTTTAAATGCCAGAGCCAAAGTCATCAAAAAAAATCGTCAAAATGATTTGGTATAAATACCGAAGTGTCTCATTCGATTGTGTTCTCAAACACCATTAATCCAAATGCAAGATTACATGACAGCGTTTATTGCGTTTTGTCTGCATGCTCAGAGGCGCAAGTAAAGATGTACAAAAGAAGAGCCAGAGGCTTCTCCAGTTGCAGTAACTTAAATTTTTATTATAAATATTTTGCGCCAGTTTCCTAAAAAGTGCCAATTTTGATCTCTTGAACACACGGTATGGACATGCAGCTTTATTTGCAAATGTTTTATGCGATATTCCAATTTTGCATAAGTTAAATTTGCAGCTTCGGATGGAAACATAGCTACTCTTTTGATTCAGTTCTCTTCATTTAGTTTGTTAAACCGGTTTACAAATCTGCCTGAATGATCCACTGGTGAAATGATATCAGTGTTATTTTTGTATCATTGATATACTATTATAGTTTTTATTAGTATTTTTTTAAATCAGTTTTTATGTTTATATTTTGTTTTCATAGTTAAAATAGTTTTATGTTTTTGTCATTTTTATTCGTTTTTTTAATGTCCATATAAGTCTTTTAAATTTTTATTTTTTAAAGTTATTTTAGTACTTCAAGTTAAACCAGTGGTTTGCAAACTTTTTCTGCCAGTCTTTTCCCCTTTTGTATAGAAAGAAAAAATATTTTCAAGCCCCCATGCACCCACATAAAGACAATCTAACACATGACCTCAACTTACTTGCAAAATCCTATTGGATTTATTTGAAACATTGTTATAAATACAGTACTACAACTTCTCAACTTCTTAACTTTAACTGTTTTAACTCTACTATACTGTACTGTACTGTTTTTACCGGTAATGATATATATATATATATATATATATATATATATATATATATATATATATATATATATATATATATATATATATATATATATGTATGTATAAAAGCGGAAGTAAAATAAGTTTAATGGTTTTATATTTTCTTGTATTTCAGTTAACGTTTATTTTATTTCAAGTAAGGATTTTAGCTTTGGTTTTGGTTAGTTTTAGTTAATGACAATGAACTTAATCAATATGATCCAAAATGATTTTTAAATCTGATTATCCAGTAATTCTTTGATGAAGCTGCCGAGGATAATCATAGATCCGCAAAGCCTTACTCTGGTCTCTCTGAGGAACAGCTTTGGCAGGCCACATCCTCTAACACACTCTCATCCAACTCCCAGAGCCGTGTGCACTGCGTTCTCTCACTAATGGACAATTATACACCGTAATGTTGAGCCATTTGTCAAATCACAGTCATTTCCATGAGGCCTCACCATCTAGGGGTCACCGGAGCGGCGCTTCCAAGTAATAAAATCATTTTACACTGCCAACCGTTCATTTGTTCCTGGAAATTTAGCAGTGTTGAAGAGGGAGCCGAGTCTAAATGGATTTACCAAAGGTAGACATTCACAGCTTTTGTTATTTGTGGGATTTGTAATATTTGTGATGGCACACAGACAGTATAAATGAGTGGAGTGTTTGAATCATAGATGCCCCATTCAATGTTGTATGAACCATGTGACGTCTTCTAGCCAATCAGTAAAGAGCTGGATGGTTTGTATTGGGGACAATGACACATATCCTTGATAAAGAAAAATAATCTAGTTTAAAAAAATGCGGTAAGTTCTTTGAAATTTACTCTGTTTTCATGTTGGTTTCATATGGTTTTGAAAAACTTTTATACCAAAAAAAGTTTCAATTTAATGAAGCTAAAATTTTTAATTTATCATTTATAGTTTTTCTCCATTGGTTTGGCTCATTTCTTGAAACAGAAACAACATTCTCAAAACAACATGGACAAATCTCCAAACCCCTTGGCAATTGTTCACAACAGAATTGAATTTCTCATTCATTTCATCAAATTGCAAATGTCTAAGTACATGTCTCAGTCTAATGGTCGTTCGCTCCAAAACGTGTCAGCATCATTTCATTGTATAAGTCATCACGTGCACAATAGTCTGTTCAATTGTCAAAATTAGTCAAGAACATAGTACCATGAATACCATATATGAATCCTTGGAACATTTGATAAATTTATTACAGCAATTGACAGTCAGGTGAAACTAGAACTTGACTAACGAAGGAGGCGAGGGGGCAATATAACTATGTGTGCTGCCATATCTGAGAATGGTGTGGTCATCACATCCCCAGACTTGGCCCATACAATACACAGAAGCTTCTCATCTTCTTGGACCGCCTTCATTTTGATTTGAACCCTGAAAATGAGAGAGGTCTCGTAGGGCCTCACCTAACACAATATGTCATTGTATGGGACAATGTGAATTTCCACCGTGGCCCGCTCACCTGGTACACTACTCATCCAAGGATGGTTATGGTGTTCCTACCACCTTACTCTCACTCCTATTGAGGAGTTTTTCTCTGCTTGGAGGTGGAGAGTGTATGAGCATTGGGCTCAAGATCAGAGGTCCCTGCTCCATGCAATGGACACTGCATGTGAGGATATTACAGGAGATCATTGTAGGGGATGGTTGTGACATGCACACCGTTTCTTCCCTCATTGCATTGCAAAGGAGAATATACGCTGTGATGTGGACGAGAATCTGTGGCCAGACAGACAGCAGTGTGTGGATGGCCAGGAGGGTGAGGACGATGTCCAGGAGAGGGAGGGTGAGGACAGCGACCAGTGAAGAACTGTTATACAGCTTTATTTACAGCACTGTAGGCTGCATATAATTTTCATTGTTTTTTGTTTGCGTGTTTATATTACAGTATATTATGCTGTATACATTTTCTTTTTACTCTGATGTATGGAAGTTACTTTATGTGTGTGAATGATAATGGTTACAATTTCCTTGGCAGTATGAGTGCAATGTGTGATGTCAAACCTTGGAGGCTACTCTTACCCTAAAATCCTATTTCTTTTTTTCAGTTTTATACACCGTGCATGTCACAACCATCCCCTACAATGATCTTCTGTAATATCCTCAGACACAGCGTCCATTGCATGGAGCCTGATGCTCATACACGCTCCACCTGCAAGCAGAGAAAAAACTCCTCAGTAGGATTGAGGAAAGGAGAGTAAGGTGGTAGGAACACCATGACCATCCTTGGATGAGTAGTGAACCAGGTCCTGATGAGCAGGCCACGGTGGAAAATCACATTGTCCCATACAATGACCCATTAGTTTTAATGTATTATGCTGGCTAGACAAAAACAGTACAGTAACCATTGTCAATGAAGGACTGGGCTAAGACTGAAAGGTGGTAATGAGGGATATTTCAATGGTCCTCTGCCATAGTGACAAAACATCTAAACATTTTGACTTGCAGTGCTTACACAATGCCAAAGGGACGAAGCATTTTGGGGGCACTGACTGTTGAAATGAGAAGGAAATTTAGTTTTGACACATGAGTGAACTGTTTTGGGAGAGGTATGAGCTTTTGCAGGTGAACCATGGTGTTGTGCCGAACCATCCACGTTATTTTGACAAAAGCACCAAGTGTGTTGAGAATGTCCGGTCTGTTTCGAGAAATGAGCCAAAGCAATTGAGAGGGATCTTTGCCATTTCTGTGGCACTGACTATTTATTTGGTAAAGGGATTTAGTTTTGAAGCATGAGTGAACAGTTTTGGGAGAGATATGAGCTTTTGCAAGTGAGCTATAGTGTTGTACTGAACTGTAAGACTGTTTTGCCAAATGATCTTAGAGTTTTGAGAATGTATTTTCTGTTTCAAAAAATGAGCCAAACCAATGGAGAAAACTGTAATACATATGTGAACACATTTTTTCAATAAAAGCTTTTAAATCCATTTTACATGGTAAAAATGTTTATTTATTTATTTATTTATTTTTTACAAATTCTGAAATAGTGACATGACATTTTACAACATGAACTAACCTTGAAAAAGAAGTGAAAGAGATAAAAGAAGTCAAATTTTAAAGCATCGTATTATGCAGTGTTTTTTGTATTTTATGTTTTTTGTTTGTTTCTGGTGCCACTAACGTTCATATGTTTTTAGGGTTATTCCGTGAATCTTCCTGTCCTTCAGACAGTGACGGTAGAGCACAAGCACTCATTTTAGCAGCATTACATTTAGTTAGGTTGTAGTGACAAATGTGTGCCCCCTCCAAATGCCCCTTTAAGTAATTCATCCGGGCGCCGACGCCAGCTAGAGGCCTTATTCTATTATCTGCACTATTATTTATTGCTTCATATATCAAGCCTCTTTCTAAGATGGTGTGTGTCTCTAAGTGAGTGTTTGCGTGTGTCATTTTCACCGGGTCATTGGCACTGTAGCTTGAAGCACTGTTACACACACTGTAAAACACTGACTCATGTCAGACAAGACCGTCTCTTGCTTCAGGCACAGAGTGTTTCTGCTCCAACATAGTTATTGGTCTTTTGAGTCAGGTGTTTAACAGCTGCAAGTGTGAATTGCCTTGCACTGCATCCACATTCATTTCTAGTAAGTACTGCATCTTTTAAAATGAATTAAAGAGCCCATGAAATCAAAATGGCAGTTTTGTAGCTGTTAGTCAGTGTCTGTTAACTATAAGGTCAGTGGTATGGAAGCTTTTTTTTCGCAACGGAATAAAAAAAATGTAAAGTATAATTGCAACTTTTTATCTCACAATTCTGACTTCATAACTCGCAATTGAGAGGTTATATCTTGCAATTCTGGAAAAAAAAATCAAGAATTGTGAGATAAAAAGTCTCAATTAGCTTTTTTATTTTTTATTTAGTGGCAGAAACAAGCATCCAGATAGATAGAACGATAGATAGAACGATAGATAGATAGATAGATAGATAGATAGATAGATAGATAGATAGATAGATAGATAGATAGATAGATAGATAGATAGATAGATAGATAGATAGATAGATAGATAGATAGATAGAACAAAGATAGATAGATAGATAGATAGATAGATAGATAGATAGATAGATAGATAGATAGATAGATAGATAGATAGATAGATAGATAGATAGATAGATAGAAAATATTACATAGAACGATAGAACGACAGACAGATAGACAGATAGATAGATAGTAAATATTAGATAGAACAATAGATACAATGACAGATACATAGAACGATAGACAGACAGACAGACAGATAGATAGATAGATAGATAGATAGATAGATAGATAGACAGACAGACAGACAGACAGACAGACAGACAGACAGATAGATAGATAGATAGATAGATAGTAAATATTAGATAGATAGATAGATAGATAGATAGATAGATAGATAGATAGATAGATAGATAGATAGATAGAACGATAGATAGATAGATAGATAGAACGATAGATAGAACGATAGATAGATAGATAGATAGATAGATAGATAGATAGATAGATAGATAGATAGATAGATAGATAGATAGATAGATAGATAGAAAATAATAGATAGATAGATAGATAGATAGATAGATAGATAGATAGATAAAATGATATAGATAGATAGATAGATAGATAGATAGATAGATAGATAGATATATAGATAGATAGTAAATATTAGATAGATAGAACGATAGATAGATAGATAGATAGATAGATAGATAGATAGATAGATAGATAGATAGATAGATAGATAGATAGATAGATAGATAGATAGATAGATAGATAGATAGTAAATATTAGATAGAACGACAGATAGAACGATAGAACGATAGATAGATAGATAGATAGATAGATAGATAGATAGATAGATAGATAGATAGATAGATAGATAGATAGATAGAACAACAGATAGATAGATAGATAGATAGATAGAACAACAGATAGATAGAACAACAGATAGATAGATA